>NC_137902.1:28649240-28866168 GCF_963455335.1 Martes martes | reverse complement strand
TAAAAGCCAAACCATTTCCACCTGGTTCTTTTGGAGTATTTGTTCTCTGGAAGGTCCCTCTAAGGACTCCACAGCTTGGCACCCAACCACCACACTGGCAGAAACCCAATTCATATAAAGAGGTCACATGTAGGTGCTCTAGTCAAGAGACCCAGTTTAGCCCAACTTTTGAGTCATTCCATCCCAGGCATCAAAAATGAGAGGGAAGAAGCCAGGACCAACTTCATAGGTATACAACCTATACAGTCACACAGGGAGGGACCCACACTCAGAAGGGCCTTAGCCTTGGTTGAATCTCTGTTGTTGCCATCTTAAAATTCTTAATAATTTTATCTTTGAATTTGTGTTTTATAAGTGCAGTCCAGTGGAACATGAGTGTGAGCAGAGGAGATGCACACAATATGCATGTCTGCCACAGTTTCTTGCTGTCCCATTAGCATATAGCTTTTGTGATGCTCACTACACAGCCTCTATAGAATACTTATCTTATACTCAAAGTCCTGTGCTGATAAAAGCTCTGAGCTTAGTTTAAAAGTTACCTCTTAAATTCAGAATGATTGTATCTTTGACATTGTATTTTGTAAGTCAAGTCCATGGGACAATGCAGCATATATGCATGATTAGAGGTGATAGGCACAAAATGTATGTCCCCACCATATCCCACCCCACCCCACCACCCCTTTCACATATATCCTCCATCATGCTCTAAAAGCGCAGACTTTTCACAGATCTACAATATGTGTAAGTTCAGGGAGACTTAAATTGAGTCCAGGATAAGTATGTTTTACACCTATGCCTGAGTAAGCAGAGGCACTAATAGCCTGCAGAAGTCACACTTTTCATTTAAACTAGAACTTGCTTTGAATGCAAGAAAAAAGCTGTGGCGTTCTAAGAAACTAGAACAACCACGGAAGTCTATCATATCCTCTTACTCATGTTCTTTCCTTGTATTAACCAACTACCTACAATGCAAATGATTACATGAAAAGTTAAGGGAAAGACAAAACAACCCATAGTTCTTTTTCCTTTTGATTCTTCCTTATTGATCAGTAAGCCAAAAGTACAGAATGTGGGTAGAATGTGTACATTATCAAAGAGGGAAGTAAAAACTTTTGAGATGGACTGCATAGCATTTCCACTGTTGTGCTAAGATCAAAATACATATGCATATGTGAGTTACAAAATACAAACCATGTAATTTCTGTGGTTGTGCATACAAGTTAAATGGTCTTATATTCCCATTTAAAACTCACATTATGCAATAGAAAGATGAATAATGGTCCACCTCCTCCCATGTGCTGCTTCGATCTCTCTACACCACCATCTGTCAAAATGGAAAACCCACAAAGTCTCTAAGTCTCAGGTTCCTTATCTGTGAAACAGGAATAATGAGACTTCACAGGATGGTTTGAAGGTTAAAAACAATGCTGTTATAGCCCTCAGAGTACACTATCTGGACATACTAGTTATTCAATAAGTAGCTACTAAAGTACTGCTCTACTAGGAAAAATAATGATGGTGATGATAATGACACAACTTTCTAAAGCTACCAATGAATTTTGAGACAGCTTTATTGCAGAGCCCTTCCACACAGTGAACTAAAACATGTTTCTCTTTTCAAACCATACCAGTCGTATTTCACGAAACTCTGGACCTTACAAGCCATGATTAATCCTTCTTCCACAGCCCTTCAGATGACTAGAGACAATGAGAGGCCCTGTCACTTGCAAACTTAAATGAGTTTCTACACAGCCTGTTTTTAATGTCTTTACTAAGGCTGAACATTCCAGGTAAGCTCCTGAATACTGCAGTCAGCTCATATTGCTTCCACAGAAATTCATAGCTATTCTGTGCTATACTCTGTGTTATATTTAAGCACGTAAGTTGCTATCACTCACCTTACATATCCAGTCTCAGCTACATTCTCAGGCCATGTATACACTTCAAATGAAAAAGTTTGGGTGGGTGAGAAATTCTAGACCAGAAGGTTGGTGCCATAAGGGCAGGGATTTTGTCTTATTTGTTTACAGCTAAATTTCTAGTACTGGGCTCATGCTAGATACATAATATTTGTTGAATGAATGAAAAAACAAATTCACAGGGAGAATAAACATGATTGGTATGCCATTACTTCCACCCTATTTCCTAGGAAACCTCAAAGTTCATATTTACCCAGGTCCTAAGCGAAGGCCTTAACAAGCAAAATACAAAAATATCTGAATGTCAAAAACTATACTATATCATTTGGTAGCAAAAACAAAACAAAACAAAACTGGGATGCCTGGGTGGCTCAGTTGTTTAAGCCGCTGCCTTCGGCTCAGGTCATGAT
The DNA here is from genome assembly GCF_963455335.1 of Martes martes. Classification (NCBI taxonomy): domain Eukaryota; kingdom Metazoa; phylum Chordata; class Mammalia; order Carnivora; family Mustelidae; genus Martes; species Martes martes. Next base: position 28,863,839 of record NC_137902.1, on the reverse strand, counting down.
CCCAGGGTCCTCGGATTGAGTCCCGCATCGGGCTCCTTGCTCGTCAGGGAACCTGCTTCTCTCACTGCCTCTGCCTGCCTCTTGGCCTGCTTGTGTGTACTCTCTCTCTCTCTCTGGCAAATAAATAAAATCTTAAAAAAAAAAAAAACCTAATATGTGAGTGCTATCTATAGAAACACATAAAAAGAAGAAAACAACAAAGTCATCTTTCAGCAATGAACATGCCTTTAATTAGAGATCTCTACTTTGGGGCTCTACAACTAAAACAAAAGTTAAAAAATTGAGAAGATGTTTGGAAAAATAAAGTTTTTGGAAATAGTCAATATATAGAAAAATCTAAAGAAACCAGACAAATTTCGTCCAGGGAAACTGAGCCTTCAAGAATTTAAAGAATTTAGGGCGCCTGGGTGGCTCAGTGGGTTAAAGCCTCTGCCTTCGGCTCAGGTCATGATCCCAGGGTCCTGGGATTGAGTCCCGCGTCGGGCTCTCTGCTCCGCGGGGAGCCTGCTTCCTCCTCTCTCTCTCTGCCTGCCTCTCTGCCTATTTGCGATCTCTGTCTGTCAAATAAATAAATAAAATCTTTAAAAAAAAAAAAAAAAAGAATTTAAAGAATTTAAAGGAATATTACATTAATAATGGTGAAAGGCTGTTCTGTTTCCATTGTAATGGAACAAAAGGAACAGCCTTCAATTATAGCAGGAGACCCTGCTATAATATTGCAAATCAAGGGATGTGAAACACTGACAAAGTCTGCCAAAAGAGATATCAATTCTTCAACTCTACAGATAGATGAAAAGAGTATCCATCTTTCTAAGATCATTTAAGTGGATTTCTGCCCAAAGGAAAGTGTGAACTAGAAAACTTCAAGGTCACTATTCTACAAATTTTTCAATCAAAATCAACTGTGACATATAGGGCATTTCCAAGTACCTAAAGTAAATCACATAAAAGGTCTAGAAAAAAAATTTAACCCTCCATTTCATTTTTTATAAGATATTACATTTAAATAGCATTTCACAATTTATAGTGGGCTTTGGGTTTTTCATCTCCTTATTTCTATTATGACAGATGATTCTATTATGATACATGATACCCCAGATTGCCTGTTAAGCTTGAAGGATAAAGGAGCCAAGGAGAACAGATCAGAAGTCTTGGTTTTAAATAAACCTAGAAGAGAAACTTACAAAGGCCTCATATACGATGGACGATGTAGTTTCACCCAGTATAAGACAAAGGGAGAAGACTGCAAAGATAGACCCGGGTCACAGAGAACACTAACCAGCAGCAAATGTCTTTTCTTCTTCAGTCCACACATCACTATTTCTTGGTGCACCAGAGAACAGTGAAAACTCCTCCAGCCCTTCTCAACTATCTTGTCACTTATTTTTTCTTAGAAACAGGTGTTTGTTGAGAGGGACTTCTTCCCTCCAACAAATAAGCTTTTGGTGTCAATAATGGAAAAGAAAATGTCCTGAATGAAAAAGAGCAAATGGCAAAGACATGATAATTTTGCAAAAGGCTGAAAATGCCTGTGAGCGAGAAGGCACTGTTCTTTTGCAAGTCTGAACTAAAGGCCTATCAAACTATGGGAATGCACAAAGCCTTTTTTAAGCAACTGCTCAAGATTTTCTCCCAAGAGTCATTTCAGGCCTAGTTAGTTACCCCATTTTCAATCAGAAACAGGAGGCACAGCTATTGGAAAAAGTCTGCTGTTCACAGCCAGGTCAGAAAGTCCGAGATTTGTTTGGCTTGTGCCCTTTGCAGGGAGGACCATAAAACTCCATTCCTCCCCATCCTGAAATAAATGTTAGGCAGAATAATGTTCCCAGAATGTCAACAGAATGCCACAGAGAAACATTTGCTTTTCTTGGTAACCAGTGCATTTAAGGGCACTGAAGTCCATATTTTCAATTCCAGAGAACTAAGGGCAATGATAATTTCAGGCTTTTTTCCCCCTAAAGAAAATGCTTGAGGAAATTAAGATGTAAAATGGCCTTTTTTCTAGCAAATATATATTGGCCCATTTCACTAAGAAACCATTTGGTACGCATTAGCTTCCAGGTAAGTCAAAAGTCCTCACAGAAGGATCCAAATGTTCTCAGGGCATGGGTTTCCCCTTATACTCAGAGAGTTATTTTTAAAGTTAGATATTTCTGCAAACAAGCCAGCACTGAGCCTCCCTGGGGAACCATTTTGCTAGGCAGGTTGGCTCCACTGGTTAGAAATTGATTTGAAGAAAGCCAATGATTTGAATTGTATCCCTTAACGGATAATATTCTAAAAAGCAGAAACAAAAACAAAAATAAGAAAACCTGGTAAGAGCAGAGATAGCACCTCTTATAAATGCATGCCTTTAGTTGCCAGCAAGACAGTGTGATTGTATCTGAAGAAGTTAACAGAGTAGAACCTGCAAAAATAAGTCAGTGAATCAACTGGCCCCTCAGTCAATACTGCCTCACACACAGAAGGTATATAGAAAGTTAAGAGCCTCAGCAGTGAAAAAGATCAGTTTTTCTTATTTTGTAATTCTCCGTCTCCTGGTCTATATCCTTCACACTGCCAGCTGAAAGTATACCTTGAACACCAACTGTTCTACCTCTAGCACCTTTTATTCTCATCCCCTCCACTACCCTTCACTTGGCGTGCAGAGCAAGCCAGTTACAAGAATCTGTGAGTGTATCCAGAGTAGATGGTAGTGCACCTCAGCACTGCCCAGCAGCCGCAAAGAAAAATCCAAGAGGAGGTTTCTCTTGCTAGGTTCAGCCACAATGGACCAATATTGAATTACAGAAGAGGAAGGAACCTAGAGTTTATTTAGATCAACTCCTATTTTCAAAAGAAGGAACACGAGGCCCAGTGATATGAGGGAATTTGTCCAAGTCTGTGCTCTAGGGCTAACACAGAGACCCCAGATAGCTTGCCAGCAGAACAGCGGGATAGGCTAGGGCTAGTTGCATGCCTGCACATAGTAACCTACCTCATCTCTAAGCAATAGAAACCTACAGTGAAAAGATAAAAGCTGAAAATTGTTTTTTCTTTATGTGTCTCTTTTTCCTACCCAAAGATTTTCATATTACCATTTTCCACTTTGAATCCCTTCTAGGATATCCATCATCCTGGTTCATAAATCTATTTCTTCAATATTAAAATTTTCTGAATGAGAAAGATAGAGAATGATATTTATTAAAAGCATTGAAACAAAGTGAAAACATAAAAACAATGTGCGTCTAAGAGGCTTAGAGATAATATCTGTGAAACTATTTTTAAAAAGAGAAATGAGTGGAATTTTATCCTGATATGAACTGAGATTGGACAAGAACAGTATAAAATGTGAAGTGCTTTCAGAGCAAAGTCCAAATTTCTTAGTTTGGCATTCAAAGGCCAAAATTTGGTCCCAACTTTTTTATCTCCACTACTACTCAGGCATTCTATGTTCTAACCACAGCAGACATCTCACCGCTCCTCAATATCTTATCAAGCACTCATCTAATTCCTTTTTCAGGTTTATCCCTCCATCTGGAATACTCTTCTCATTATCCCTTCCACACCTCTGTCACCAGGCAAAACCACTGTCGTCATTTTCAAAGTACACCAGAAATGATCAGAGCAACTTGAAGCCCTTCCAAAACATCAGGCAAATTCGAACTTTTCCCCTCCCAGTTTCTTCTCTCCCAGAATCTTGTTTCTATGTTTGTTTCAAGAACTTAAAAAAAAAAGAACTCACACACTCTTGGTCTTCTGTGCACAATGTGGTATGACTGCTCCTATCAATAGATGCTAAGTACACCTGGATAGCTGGGACTGAGTTTTCAGCCCAGAGTGTCAGCCCTCAGACTAGCCTAAAGAAGCCACACAATCAATGTTTCTTTAACTGAAATGAAGGTCTTAAAAAAAGGAAGCATTACTAATCAGCATTAAACAATCCACATACAATAATACATAAGAAATAATACTTTCATCTGAAGAGTTTTAATTGATGACATATATATATATATATATGAATTGGATTTCTTACAGAAACAAATTATCTTAATCTCATCTTTCATTCAAAGAACAAATGTGACAAAGTCTCAAAATGAAGACTCATTTCTATTTACTACTATGCAAAAAAAGAATCATTTCTCTCCTTCTCAGGATTGATAAGAGTTCAACTCCATCCAACCCCCAGATAAGATCATGCAGATAATCATTTTCCCATTTGTTGAGTCCAAAAGACTCCTAGCAATTCTCAAACTCTAGACATCTTCATTGAGAAAAATGTAACCACCTATGGATGAAATGTACTACTAGTTTGGAGAATGTCTGGTTTTCTCTGTATTATTCCAAGTCTAAAATTATAGAATGAGAATGATTTTGGAATGTTAGGGCTTAGTATTTTATTTTCACTGCATTTAAAAGCATATTAACAAGCAAAGGATGAAAACAAGAGCCATGTCTTGTTTGAAAAATCATGTGTACTCTTGAAAACACATTTGCACATCATAAATGTTGGTAAATTTAAACAGTAATGGGCAGGGCCCATATTTTGTATCCCTGGGCTATCTTCATCCATTAGTGTTGACATTACCAAAGAAAAACTTCACTTTCATGGTTAGTACTTTGTCCCTCTCAGCAGATCTGTGATACTTTCTGGTATCCCACACAGGGAATTATTTAATTTAATTTCTAAGGGCCAGATCCTTCCCTTGGATACATGTGAGCAGTAAGTATTGACGTCAATGGAAATTCTGGGTGTGCATTTGAGGGCAGACCATGGTCCTCTACATATTCCAAATGTGACTGCTGAAATTTCTCTTTGTTAAGATTGGTTTGATTTTGGCTCCCATTCTCTTAAATGTGCACACAATACCAGAAGTGGTGCATAAACGCTGTGAACAAATGAAGAACTTCACAGCCAGGACGGATCAATTGTGACCTTCTGACCTAAGGAAAGAACTAGCTGTTAAGTCCTCTGTGTTCCATGGTCTGTTATTGCCCTGATGACCAGCCCAGAGCAAGGTTTTTCATTTCCAGATCCATTTCCTATTTAAAGAGAAAATAAAACTGAGATTCCAATTAAGGCTAATCTTTTTTTTTTTAAAGATTATATTTATTTATTTGACACAGAGAGATCATAAGTAGGCAGAGAGAGGAGGGGGAAGCAGGCTCCCTGCTGAGCAGAGAGCCCCATGCAGGGCTTGATCCCAGGACCCTGAGACCATGACCTGAACTGAAGGCAGAGGCTTAACCCTCCGAGCCACCCAGGCACCCCAAGGCTAATCATTCTTAAAACCGTTATTAAGAGTATTAGAATGAAAGCTGCACTCAATTCCAAAACAATTTGTCTGTCTTTAGTAACTAAATAATTTTTTATTTGTTTTTATTTATGTTATTTGCTTTTATTTGTTTTATTTGTTTTTATTTATTTGTTATTTGGTATTTTTTATTTGTTGTGTGAAAAACTATAAACCTAATAATTCCAGGACATTTACGAACTTGCATACAAATAAAGACAAACTGGTAAAGTGGCAATCTGGAACCACCTGGAAACCTGAGACTCATCCCATATTTGTCACTCTTCCTTGCTTGATCTCCACCCTACCTAGTCCATACACACACAAAACCACACATACAGGGTTAGTCACCAAGACCTTTCAATTCTATCTCCTTAGTAACTCTTAAGTCTCTCCCTTCTTCAGCGCCACTATCTTTAGCCCTGTTCATTTTTTCCCCCAGTAACAATAGTCTCCCATTCCCCTATCTTGAACACTATCCATTTTTCACACAGGAGGCAGAATGATCCTTTTAAACCCCTAATCTAAGAATGATGTTCTCATTAATATAAGCCAATGGCTTTCCATTAGCTTCAGGCAATACCTGCAGTCCATTACCTGAACTCTGCCCAAACTGCAAATTCAGTAGTTATCTAGATGCCTCTGCCAACCCATCCATCAAGTTCAATAAGATTTACAAACTCGGAATTAAGCTCTGAATTCTTTACAATTTGCTTAAAATCCTGAGTGATAACAAACATATTATTTTGTAGAATGGGCGCAATGCACAATTTAAAAACTGAAAATATACACATTGTATTTGTTTTAGAAGTTACTAAGGGAAAGACATAACTTTTATCTCAAAGGATGTTTTTTGTGATTGTGTAGGTCTTGAATTAACTCAGATATCCAAGAACCAGGAGTTCGCATCAAGAACTGATTAACAAAATTTGACAGAACTTTGTCATTTATCACCAAAATCAACTTGCAAATAATTTCTTCTAAAAATTCTTCATATGGAGATCTCAATCCCAAATCCCATTTCTGGGACGCCTGGGTGGCTCACTTGGTTGGGCGGCTGCCTTCGGCTCAGGTCATGATCCCAGGGTACTCGGCTCAGGTCATGATCCCAGGGTACTGGGATCGAGTCCCGCATTGGGCTCCTTGCTCAGCAGGGAGCCTGCTTCTCCCTCTGCCTCTGCCTGCCACTCTGTCTGCCTGTACTCACTCTCTCTGACAAATAAATAAATAAAATCTTTAAAAAAAAAAAAAAAGAACCAAATCCCATTTCTGACAATTCATTTCAAAAATGCAGCTCAACAAAATATTTATTAAATGCTTACTTTGCAGGCACAGATTTCCAAAGAGGAATATGATAATTTCCCTACCCTCCAAAATTATTTTATCACAGTCATGGTCTTGTATGGCAATTCTTTTTTTTTCTTAAGATTTTATTTATTTATTTGACAGACACAGATAGAGAGGGAACACAAGCAGGGAGAGTGCTAGAGGGAGAAAAGCAGGCTTCCCACAAAGCAGGAGCCAGATGCAGGACCCTGGGATCATGACCTGAGCAGAAAGCAGATACTTAACAATTGAGCCACCCAGGTACCTCTTGTGTGACAATTCTTTTTTTTTTTTTTTTTTTTAAGAATTCTCTCTCTCTTTTTTTTTTTTTTTTAAAGATTTTATTTATTTATCTGACAGACAGAGATCACAAGTAGGCAGAGAGGCAGGCAGAGAGAGGAAGGAAAGCAGGCTCCCCGCTGAGCAGAAAGCCCGATGCGGGGCTCGATCCCAGGACTCTGGGATCATGACCTGAGCTGAAGGCAGTGGCTTAACCCACTGAGCCACCCAGGTGCCCCTTGTGTAACAATTCTTAAGCAGATTATTAAAACCAATCTCAGAATACTATAACGCCTTCTGATTATTTTAGAATGGTTATTCTTTTTAATTATTATTAACATATAATGTATTAGCCCCAGGGGTACAGGTCTGTGAATCGCCAGGTTTACACACATCACAGCACTCACCATAGCACATACCCTCCCCAATGTCCATAACCCAACCACCCTCTCCTTAACCCCCTCCCCCAGCAATCCTGTTTGTTTTGTGAGATTAAGAGTCTCTTATGGTTTGTCTCCCTCCCGATCCCATCTTGTTTCATTCATAGAATGGTTATTCTAACTTGAAAATTTCACAAGACCTTAATCATCTGTCCCCTCCTTCCCCTTCCTTCCCAGACCTCCCTTCTCATTAATTCTCTCATTTGTTCAGAGAATCAAATCTCCCTACTACACTCCCCTTGCTCACACCTCTCTGGCCACACAGCAGCCAAGCTCATGGCTCAGTGTCTTGGCCCATGATACTCCATCAGCCTGGAACACTCTTCCCCTATCACCTGTATGACTTGTTCCGCAACAACTTTAAACCTTCCTCAAATGTCACTTTCCCAATGAGTCCATCTCTCAAAAGTCTTCCTTAAAATGAACACCTACCCCAGCACTCCTCCATCCCATTTCTGCTTTTATTTTCTCCACACCATGTTATCACCACCTAACAAAGTATATGTTTTATTTATTTAGTTTTTTCTCCTTCCCTAAAATGGTCAATGTGATATTCTGTAGTAATTAAAACAGTGCCTGATACATACTGAATCCCAGAAAGTATGTTTTGGATGAATAAGAGAACTTACTCAGGAAGAATCTAGAGCATTTGGGGAAGCTCTACTACAACAAGACTTCCTCAAAGCAGTAAATCATTATGAGAATATTCTCCTTTCACATAAATTTAAGTATCTATAAATGCTAAATAAAGTTTCAGTATACATTCTTAAATGAGAAATACATAAACCAATAAATAGATGACCAGAATAAGAAAAAATATTTCAAACAATTTAATGTGGTGATCAAAAATGCAAAAATATTAATAAATTTTCTAAAACCCATTCTTTCATCTGTACATTATTGTACCTTATTCTATTAGTATGATGATAGTTTTATATAGGTTGTAGCTCAATATTTTCAAAGTGTGATCAAAGATCGAAAACATCTGAGGTGCTTATGGGTAAAAATGGAATTTCCTGCCTCCCCTTCTAGGGCTGTGGCCTATAAATCTGCATTTTTCTAACAAGTTTCCCAGGGGACCCTTATGGTTACTTACATTTGAGAACTACTGCTTTAGTCCCTCAGTCTGCAAAACCCACTGTAGCCTCTCTCCCATGGGAATCTCCCTGAGTCCAGATAATCTTTCAACTCAAACACGTGGATTTTACCTTAACTAGGGATAAAAAAAAAAAAAAAAAAACCTATATTTTCTCCTTGTGATAGTAAAAAGCCTTGAGAGACATTATTTACAGACCAACATTGCTATCAGTGATAAAAATATTATTTTTATATTATTAGTTCTTGGCAGCCTCTTGTAATAGAATCCTGTAAAATCAGAAAATGAAATAGAAGTTCTAAAGTATCCCAACCTTCTTTTATATACTCCAAGAGACACAGAGCTACAACTAAACTTATTAAGTTCCTACTGTGTAGCATAGGAAATCACATTCACTACCTCATTTAACCTGAACATTATGAAATAAGGGTAAATAACATTTTTATTTAAAAAAATAATAATAATAACATTGTTATTTGTCCAGAGCCACTTAACTGGTATCTGCAGAACAAAAACTGAATAAGAAACTCCAGACTCTTGGTCCAAAATTATTTCTAGAATACTCACAGCTTCATCAATCTACAAATGAGTTCTTTAAAGCTAGAGCCACTACTTCCTGTGTTCTGGCCTAAGTTGCTCTTTCCTTTGCTGCTCTGATTTTTTTTTTTTTTAAAGGACACAAAGTCACATACACGTTCATTTTGGTATTCTGTGCTCCATTCTCTATTGTGATGTTTCTTGATAGCTTTGCCAACATATTCATCTGTCCCAGCTGCTTTTAATTTACCCTTTTATGGGGGCATGAATGTCATTATTATGTCCCTAATTCAAATGTCTTGATGTTGCCGTTCTGCCATATCATTTTTTTTTCTGGTCTCTTTACCATATTCTCTTTCAATAAAGGACATGTTACTTTGTTCATTAACTTAAAACAAAATTCACTATGGGTTTTTAATTCTCTGAGCTTCCTTTTGAAGGTTCTTTAACTCAAGAGTTGCTTTCATCTTTGTTACATGCATGAACTCAAATGCTAATACTGAGGTTTCCAAACAAACCCTTTTAGACAGTGTTTTGAAAGTATATTCTTCAGATCATCCTCAAGACATATAAAGTGGGGAGGAAGAGGAGAGATAAAGTGTTAGTGGTCAAATAAAACCACATTCTATATCCACCTCATTTAAATTCATATGTATATCAGCATATTAAAAGCTCTGATAAATTCTTCAGTGAAATAATGGTTTTACTTAGTATGTCTCAAACCAGCTTAACCATGCAACCTTTCTCCACAACTCCCAACACCTAATAACATCCCACAGAATTTACTAGATGGTAAACATAAGAAAATCCAGTAAGTGTATATAATGCCTACTATATAAGTTCTCAATAAATGGTAGCTCTTATTGTAATTATTAATAAGCAGATCAATAATGTCATGACTCAGCTAATCCATTACTGGCAAGCTGTGGTCAAATGTGTTCAGTCCAAAGCACCTCCACTGACCCTTGGAAATAATGTCAGTTCACTATTTTCAATGAAAAATTCAAAGAGGAAAATTATTGAGAAAATTCTGAGGAACCTGAGCATCAAAACTTCTAAAATGCTACAACTTCAAAATATCTTAAAGCATAATCAGTGATAGTCTGGGGACAGTGTCGGGTGAGGAAAGGAGACCAATGGAGTTTGGGAGTCAAACATTCAAAACCAACCTAGTCCTTTAACTTTCTTATACCATAGTTTCTTAAGATGTAAATTTGGATATCACCGCGAATTTTTGCTAAGTTGTTGTAAGAATTAGAACACCTAATGTTCTAATTGTGTTCTAATGTGTGTTGTAAGAATAACACACCCAGGATATAGCAGGCATTAAAAAGATAGATTCACTAGGTTTGTAGTTCCAGTCAGACTTGTTGACTTCTGAGAAGCTTAAATTATATAATATAGATATGGCCATGTGAACACACTTCATTCTCCAAATTGGACATTTCTTGAAAACTATAGCCCATTCCTCCTCCCAAGAATTCCTCTCTCAGCTATCTATCATAATTGTCAAGGTTTCTGCATATTTTCCTAAAAAAATGAGTAATGACTTTTAAAAATTTTTTTAAACTTTTGAATATACATTCTAATAGTTTAAGAAGCAAAACATCCTAAGTAGGCATATAAAGTCTCCCTCTCGACCATTTAATCATCCTAGGCCCCTGCCTGCATCCATTCCTAGATCATCACTTTTATGTTTCCCTTTTGAGTTTCTTTATGCAAATACATCCTATTATCAAAGTGTATAGATGTATTTTTTCATTTTTTTTTAATTTTCTGAAAGTGCTTAGTACTTTGACTTTCATTCTTTCCTGAGATAATTATTTAAGGCTCCAAATTTTCCTATGAGTACTGCTTTACCTTATCCCATAGATTCTGACATCTTGTATTTTCATTACCATTGTTCTCTAAAAAATGATTTACTTAAGATTGTATTTTCTGTTTGACTCAAGAATTAAGAGAGCTTTTTTGAGTTTTTATTTCTTGGGTTGTTTTTGTTTTTGTTTTTTGTTTTTTCACTTTTCAGGTTGGGGCAGGGTTCCATGGCAGTTGTTTTTGTAATAATTTCTAGTTTTACTGCATTACATACTACATACTTACATACTTATTCTTCAGGTAATATACTGAGATTTTCTTTTTACAATCAAGTTCAAAGAATGTTCTATGGAGCACTCAAAAAGATGGTATACTCCTTATTTCAAAGCAAAAGTATATGTGTATATTTATATACATTTCTGTATTTACACATATTTTTGGTGTCTACTTGATCTATGTTGAACTGAAAGCTGAAGTAGTGAATACTTATGTTTCTAATTATTTTCCTTTTCTCTCTTGAATCTCTTGTTCTTTAATCTCTTATATTAAATTTCTGCTTTAGGAAAACTGTTTGGAGTTATTTGGCACATAGATATTTACAGTTGTTATTGCACTTTGTATTTATTAGTATGGTAAAGTTTGCTTTGCCTTACTTAATGCTTTTTAGCCTAATAGTCACTGATATTTCTATTTGACTCCAACTCTTTTTGATATTTGCCTACTGTACTTTTTTAAAGTTTTAATCCACATACCATACCATTCACCCATTTAAACTATACAATTCAATGGCTTATAGAATATTCACAGAATTGTGAAACCATCACCACATTCAATTCTAGAACACTGTCATCACCTCAAACAGAAACTCTGTACTCATCATCAGCCATTCCCCATTTCCTCCCAAGCCTCCAGCCCTAAAAGTTCACCAATCTACTTTCTGTCTCTATTGATTTGACTATTCTGGACTTTCCAAATAAATGGAATCACACAAGAATGCGGCATTTGTGACTAGCTTAGCATAATATTTTCAAGATTGATCAATGTTATAGCATGGTCCTAACTTTATTCACTCATCATTTTTGAATATTTGGGTTGTTTCTACTTTTTGGCTATTATAACTAATGCTGTTATGAACATTTGTGTACTAGTTTTTGTGTGGACATCCTAATATACTTTTCACATGCTTTTATCTTCAGTCTTTCTGAATCACATTTTAAAGTACTTTTCTCGTATACAGCATAGTATGGTTTTGCCTTAATGGTGCAATCTGAAGATTTTTTTTTCTAGACGAGTAAGATCCATACAAAAAACATAAAGAAGAAAATTAAAATCACCTACAATGTACCACTCAGATATAAACCGTATTTTTTACATATTTTCTTCAGATCTTCATAAAACTATATCCCTTTTCGAAACAAAACTGACATCACTCAGCAGCTGGTTTTGTAATATGATGGGTTTTTTTAATATCATGCCATAAATATTTTTCCTTTTCATAAAAAAATCCAATTTAATAGCTGCATAACATTCCACTCAACATACAATAGTATATAATTTAAAAATTTGTTCCTTTATCCAGCATTCTATTTTGTCTACAATTATTCTATAACCAAAATTTATTGAATCTTAACATATGTCAGGAACTTTTCTTTTTTTAATTATTTTTATTAATATATAATGTATTATTTGCCCCAGGGGTACAGGTCTGTGAATCGTCAGGTTTACACACTTCACAGAACTCACCATATCACATACCCTCCCTGATGCCCATAACCCAACCACCCTCTCTATAACCCCCCTGTCCCCAGCAACCCTCAGTTTGTTTTGTAAGATAAAGAGTCTCTTATGGTTTGTCTCCCTCCCAATCCCATCTTGTTTCATTTTTTTCCTTCCCTACCCCCTGAACTCCCAACTCTGCCTCTCAAATTCCTCATATCAGGGAAATCATATGATAATTGTCTTTCTCTGATTGACTTATTTCACTCGGCATAATACCCTCTAGTTCCAACCACGTCATTGCAAATGACAAGATTTCATTTCTTTTGATGGCTGCAGAGTATTCCACAGTGTGTGTTTGTGTGTGTGTGTGTGTATACCACATCTTCTTTATCCATTCATCTGTTGGTGGATATCTAGGTTCTTTCCATAGTTTGTCTACTGTGGACATTGCTGCTATAAACATTCGGGTGCATGTGCCCCTTCGGATCACTACATTTGTATATTTAGGGTAAACACCCAGTAGTGCAATTGCTGGGTCGTAGGGTAGCTCTATTCTCAACTTTTTGAGGAACCTCCATTCTCTTTTCCAGAGAGGCCGCACCAGCTTGCAATCCCACCAACAGTGTAGGAGGGTTCCCCCTTCTCCGTATCCTCTCCAACATCTGTCGTTTCCTGGCTTGTTAATTTTAGTGTCAGGCACTTTTATAAGTGCTTCACTTACTTAGTTCTCACAACAATTCTGTGGGGTAGATGATAATTTGTTGCCAATTTTAGAGATGAGAAAATGAGGTCTAGAGTTGTTAAGTAACCTTGCCACTGAAACTAAGAATGTCCTTAATATATGCTCCCCTTCTATCTTATTAAGTCATCCTTCTAGTCTAGGTTTTAAACATTAGTCTAGGTTTTAAACCTAGTCTAGGTTTTAAACACTTCTTAGTTTATCCTGATGTGAGTTGACACTAGTCTAGGTTTTAAACCTAGTCTAGGTTTTAAACACTTCTTAGTTTATCCTGATGTGAGTTGATCGGTGAAGCATTTGCAACTGGGGATAAATAATTATCCCCATTTTACAGATAAGAAAATGGGTTCATGGCATGTCCTAAATCAAAACACAAGTAAGTAGAGGAACTAGAAATGAAAGTCAGGTCTCCTGCTTTTCAAAAATGCAGATAGGAAAAGTCGCTGTCTCCTCATGAAGTTTCCAAAACTCTGAAGTAGGGGTGGGAAGCATCTTTGGCTCTAACTTATTGTTGGTGGCTTATTCCTCCCCCTGGGCCTTTCTTTCCATCTTTTCCATTTTCAAATCTGAGCCTCTTATCCCTTCCTCATTCAATTCTAGTGCAAGATATAAGTGAGTGAAAAATACATACCTCAAGCTCTAAGTGACTATAAATGATAGAAAACAAACAGGGTTGATGGAGGGTGGTGGGTGGGGGATGGGCCAGATGGGTGATAGGTATTAAAGAGGGCACTTTTGATGAACACTGGGTGTTGAATGTAAGTGATGAATCACTGAATTCTACTCCAAAAACCAATACTGCACTGTATGTTAACTAATAAAATTTAAATTTAAAAAAAGTACACCTCAAGCTGATTTCCTAGGTGTTCAAAACAGTTTGGTAGATATCCAGCTAAATTCAGGGGACCAGTTGAAACAGGGTCCCCTACTTCTCTGCCATCCTGCCCCAGATCACAAGAGACTCTGGACTCTGGGAAACAAAACTGAGGGTTACATAAGGGAGGGAAGTGGGGGGATGAGGTAGCCTGGTGATGGGTATTAAGGAGGGCCAGTATTCTGATGAGCACTGGGTGTTATAGGCAACTAATGAATCATTGAACACTACATCAAAAACTAATGATGTATTGTATATTGGTTAACTGAACATAAATAAATATATACACTCATTTTTTTATGTTTGGCCAGTTTTTTTAACACCTTAATTTTTTTTCAGTGTTCCAAAATTCATTGGTTATGCACCATACCCAGTGCTCCATACAATACATGCCCTCCTTAATACCCACCACCAGGCTCACCCACCCCCACACCCCCCTCCCTTCCAAAACCCTCAGTTTTTTTCTCAGAGTCCACAGTCTCTCATGCTTCATCTCCTGCTCCAATTTTCCCAATCCACTTTTCCTTTCCTTCTCCTAATGTCTTCCATGTTATTCTCTATGTTCCACAAGTAAGTGAAACCATATGCTAATTGGCTTTCTCTACTTGACTTATTTCACTCAGCTTATTCTCCTCCAGTCCCATCCATGTTGATGCAAAAGCTGGGTATTCATCCTTTCTGATGGCTGAGTAATATTCCATTGTATATATGAACCACATCTTCTTTATCCATTCGTCTGTGGAAGGGGATCTCTGCTCTTTCCAGTTTGGCTACTGTGGACATTGCTGCTATGAACACGGGGGTGCATGAACACTAAGTATCTCCTGGACTCATCTTTTTAAGAGGGTATCCCACTAGCCTTTGCAAACATTAATATTCCACAAAGAAGCAAGATAGGACTAATTGTAAGGAAACCTTCTTAGTAGCTTAAATCTGTTTTGCTTTTTCAAAGAGGGCATAAAAATTTTTATCTAACTCCCATAAAATAACATTCCTCCCTAAATGAAGAAATTATAAATAACAAAGCAGATGACATTGCATGTTTATTCTCTGAAAGATGCTTCAGAGCTCCTGAAGAGTTAAAAAAAAAAAATACTGTCATTATGAACTACAAGACAGGAAACAGCTAAGAACAAAGAAATATAGAAACACAAAACTAGGCGGTTGGAGAACAGCCTTGGGGTGAGAGGACCTAAGAGGCTGTTAAAAGCTTTTAGTGTTCAGAGAGATTAGGAGGAAAGTACTAAGCAGGTATTTCGTAACTTCAGACTAACCAGCATAAACTCAAAAGAAGTCATATTGAAAATGATCTGCAGCAACCCCAAAGAAGAGAAAGAGGAGACACTGTTTAGAGGAAAAAAAAGATCAGTTTACTTTAGTAACACAGCATACCCATCCTATTCAGAAATGTTTCTTCTGATTTCCCTCTACATACCATTTCATGACTACTTTATATTATCACCTAGGTAAACAATTATAATTCTATTAAAAATATAAGCATATGGCAAAGGAATATTGTTTTTCTCCATTGTCTATGCCTAAAATCTAATCATTACCCTAAAGATAAACCATATTAGAAACTACCATCCAGCCACCAAAAATTAAGATACAAGACCTAAAGAGAATTTTAAATCCCTCTTATATTTGTCCTGTAGGCTTAATCCTCTTAACATGAAGTGGTTTCTTACATTGGATACTCCCATAACTGACACCTAAGGAACTTAGAACTCTCAGTACACCTTAAAGGGTTAAATGATGTATCACATTTTCAATGAAATTAAACTATCTTCTCATTCATTTTATAATTCATATTCTTCCTTCAAGACTCAGGTACTTCCCTATTCCCCAAACCAAGTTACTCTAGGTCCTGACATCTGAGAACAGAGTACTTCTCTCCTTGCATTGTTGTAGATCTGCCTGTCAGTCACACCCACAGACAGATAACTTATCTGGGGCTACAATAATGATGTGTTCACCTCCACATTGTTGTTAAGGCCTACCTCTGCATTAGACAGAATGGCTCCTCAATAAAATTTTTGGAGTACATACATAAATTAACCCTTTAATTGTATAATTATTTTTCAATTGGACAGAAGATATTTCATTTCCAGGAGAGAGAGCATTTTGCAGGGTAGTAGGAGCAAGGAACTCAAGAGTCCAAAGCCTAGATTTTAGTCCCTTCTAGGCAACTATGTGTCCTTGAATAAGTAGCCTCAGTTTATTTACCTGTAATTTGGCAGGGTTGGACTTGATTTTAATAGCACTCTCAGCTATAAATTTATATTCAATTTAGAAAATCATTTTATCTGGTTAGGTTTTATGAGTTTCTTGGAATTCTTGCCTAGAGTACTAAATGCTGAAATGACTTCAGCCAGGGAAACAAGAGTTATGCCCAACTGGCACAGGGTGGAATGGATTATTTCCCAGCCAAAAATGGGGTTCCATTTCCATGATGTGTCATTCCAAGAATGGAATGGTAATGCTAAGCAGGAAGCTCTTGTGCTATATGGGGCTAGCTCTTTACTGTCTCTTCTTATGAGGAAAAAAAAAAAAAAAAGGAACATAGTGGCAGCACTGAACACCCCTCAAACATTGTAGAAGGTATTTTAGCTGCCTAACAAATGTGGGCCCTGTTCTTCTCTTCCATTAGCCTCTTCTACAAAGAGGTTGAAAATGACATGAAGAAAAAATTTCCATACACTGGACTGAATACTGCCAGCACATAGAGGAAAAAAAGAAAAAAGAACTCATCACAGGTACAACTAAGTTGGAAGAAATAAAACTAGGGGCTTATCAGTTAAGCCTCCAAATCTTGGTTTGTGCTCAGTCAGTGATACAGTCAGTTAAGCCTCCAAACCTTGGTTTCTGCTCAGGTCATGATCTCAGGGTCATGAGATTGGGCCCCATGTTGAGCTCTGCCCTCTGCTTAGAGTTGGCTTGAGATTCTCTCTCCTTCTCCCTTTTCCCCTCCTGCTCATGCTTTCCCTTGCTCTCTCTCAAATAAATAAATAAATCTTAAGGAAAAAAAATTAAGAAAAGTAGTAAACATTATTGTTGAATATGAGACTGGTTTTGTGAGGTCCCATGAAAATCAGATTCTGCAAATCTACTCATATAGAGAATCAAGAAATACAGGCCTGGGAGAAAGTGATGTGATGGAGACAGGAGCATAAATAATCTTTAAGGAGACAGGCCGAACCAAGATGCCCTTCAACAGACGAATGGATAAGGAAGATGTGGTCCATATACACTATGGAGTATTATGCCTCCATCAGAAAGGATGAATACACAATTTTTGTAGCAACATGGACGGGACTGGAAGAGATTATGCTGAGTGAAATAAGTCAAGCAGAGAAAGCCAATTATCATATGGTTTCACTTATTTGTGGAGCATAACAAATAACATGGAGGACATGGGGAGATGGAGAGGAGAAGGGAGTTGAGGGAAATTGGAAGGGGAGGAGAACCATGAGAGACTATGGACACTGAAAAACAACCTGAGGGTTTTGAAGGGGCGGGGGGGTTGGAGGTTGGGGGAACCAGGTGGTGGGCATTGGGGAGGGCACATATTGCATGGAGCACTGGGTGTGATGCAAAAACAATCAATACTGTTACACTGAAAAGAAATTAAAAACAAAAACAAAAAAAAAAGGAGACAGGCCAATTTATTCTCCAAAAATCATATTAGTAAAGTTTGTGTCATAACCAACATCTCTTAAACACTATAAATAGAATTATCTAATTCAAAAACACAAGAACATTAATTTGGGGGTTTTTCTCCTAAGAAACTATTATCGTGAAGCTGCTTTAGTAGAGAAAGGCATGCTCCTTAGCATTAGTTTCCTGTATTGTTTCCTGCTTAGCATATACTCTTCTTTTGAATAGGCCCACTTGAAAAGGAGATCAGTTTTCAGTTCTTGGTTGGCTCTTCAGTCCGAAGTTTACTCTGAAGAGAAAGGAAAGCAGCCACAGAACAAATGTGGGAACTGCTCCTCAAGGTGTATGCAGAAGCTCCACCCTTGACAGGTATAACATGACAGGTATATCTCTGTGCCTTAGGAACACAGGATCATAAGCATTCGCCCCTATTCTAAAATGAAGTATGACTTCGGGCGCCTGGGTGGCTCAGTGGGTTAAGCCTCTGCCTTCGGCTCAGGTCATGATCTCAGGATCCTGGGATTGAGTCCCGCATCGGGCTCTCTGCTCAGCAGTGAGCCTGCTTCCTCCTCTTTCTCTCTCTCTCTGCCTCTCTGCCTACTTCTGATCTCTGTCAAATAAATAAATAAAATAAAATCTTTAAAATAAAAAAAAAATGAAGTATGACTTCAATGCACAGGAAAGAGTAAGATTTATCAAGAAGACTCATCTGTATGGTGTTAGAGTCCCATTTCCACAAATATTTTCAGGAAATATGGAAGTTGGCAATTGAAAAGCCTTTTTACTGGATTAAATGAACATTTAAATCCTGATGACAGAAGAAAAATATCTTTATTCCATCTGTCTCTTATCAATGGATTAGGAAACCCAAAAATTCTATGGAAATTACCCAAAAGATTCCTAAAAGCATCATTCAAATCTTCCCTATTCATCATTTTTCCTTTCATAAAACAGAAATTTCTAACAAGTTTGTAGAGGATGAACAAATTCACTTGTGAAATACATACCGTAATGTATGTATAGAGAGAAGGAAGATAATTTTTTGATGAATCAAACATTAAATATTTTTTATATCATCCCAAATTAAAATTTAAGAATGCAGAGGATTTCTGGACCTACTTGGTCATTCTCTTACAGTGTCTCTTGAAGAGTAAAAGTTCTTCATTTTAAGGAAGCTTAACTTTTCATTTCATAACTCATGCTACTGACTATAAAGTCACCTAGATTTTCTTCTATGTTATCTTCTAGAAGTTTTATAGTTTAATGTTTCTCTTGGATCTATGACTCATTCTAAGTTAATTTCTGTGAAACATAAAGGGTCTGTCTAGATTTTTTTTTAATGTGGATGTCTAGTTGTTTCATCAGAATATGTTGAAAAGACTAACCTTCCTCCACTGAATTACCTTTCCTCTTGTCAAAGATCAGTTTGTCAAAGACTAGATCAGGGACACCTGGGTGGCTCAGTCGGTTAAGCCTCTGCCTTCAGCTCAGGTCATGATCCCAGGATCCTAGGATGGAGCCCTGCATTGGGCCCCTGCTCAGTGGGAAGCCTGCTTCTCTCCCTCTCTCAATGCCGCTGCTTGTGTTCCCTCTGTTGCTATGTCTCTCTCTGTCAAGTAAATAAAATCCTAAAAAAAAAAAAAAAAAAAAAAGACTAGATCAGATATTTGTGTGGGTCTACTCCTAAACTCTCTATTCCATCCCATGGTCTATTTGTCTATTCATTCACCAATACCACGTTATCTTGATTACCGCAACTTTACAGCAAGTCTTGAAGTTGGGTAGTGTCAGTCCTCTGACTTTGTTCCTCCTCAGCACTGTGTTGGACATTCTAGGTCTTTTGCCTTTCCATATAAATACTGGTGTGTTCTTTTCAGTTCATAATTTTGTGTTCTTTGTCTTAAAGAGGGCAAATAAAATTCTATAAACTACAGATCCCATAAAACCAGAATCTACCTATATGTGACAATTCAAGCCACAGTGTAGATTAAAACCTGGAGGAAGAAAACAGAAGGTGAGGCCCTAATGTATATCCTCACCTAAGCAAAAGAGATATGAGAAAAAAGAACCAAAAGAAGAAAGATTGAGATCCTCCAAGTTGCTCAACAATTCCAAATCTCATCTGCAGGTACATACATACAGTATCTCTAATTCTAGTGTACAAGAAAAAAAAAGATATGGTACTTACTTGTAAACTAATTTTCTTTTATTTGAAGACACCAGAGGCTGCCAACAAATTTGAAGAAAAATGCTCCTGTGCTTTTCCGTTTCAGTTTACCAAACAGTCCTTAACTTCTGAAATAAGTGCTAACAAGAATTTGTATGTAAGAGCAAAAACTCAAAGATCGTTAGCATCACTTCCTTCATGCAGACCTCTCTGATTCCCCTAGGCCAATCCAGACTTATTCCTCTAATACAGCCCTAATCACAGTGAGCTACAATTAGTTGCATTTGTTTCCTTATTAGAAGTACTATACTTTCAGGGAGGGCAGGTATCAGATCAAGTCTTATCTACATATCCCCAGTGGACAGCACAGTACTAACACATAATAGGTGCTCTGATATGGGATGAATGAATATTGACAAAAGGCAGACACTATGATTCCAAATTTATGAATGAGGAAGCTGAGGTTTGCCCCAGGGTACATGTGAAGCAAATGGTGAAGCTAAAATCCAGGTCTCTCAGCTCTAAAAATATCTCCCTAATATATTAACCATCAATCACTGTAATAATAATATATTTTAAAACATGAATCGCCTGAGGATCAGGTGGCTATTCCAAATGAACAAAATGTTATTTTTCCCTGCTGCATAGTACAATTTATCACTTCCTACTCTCACCACACTTTCATTCACCCAGATTATGTGTGAAGCTTTATCCACAGACCTGTGAGTTTTCTTCATACTAATGAAAGGAACAAGTAAACTGTAACAGCTAAAGCTATACATTCAAAGGAAATAGATCAAAAACTAAAGAAATTGTAGGATGGTTGCATTTCTCCTGTGCAGAGACTAGAGCTGCTCTAGGGAAAAAGGGTGACAAGCATGTTCATGTGCCCATGCTCCTATAATCTCTATAAATATTCTACTTCCTCCAAAGCCTCAGCCCTTACACACACACACACACACACACACACACACACGCACACACACACACCAGATGCATGAATAACTTTAGTCCTGACAACAATCATGAAACTTAAGGACTTGCGTCTTTTGAAATCTGTTTAGCTCTTTTTCACTTTGCATTGTGGTAGTACCTGAGACAGAGCTTATTTATGGAAGATTCCCTGAAGGACAATCTCTTTATTAATAATAACAACATAATAATTGTAATAACAAAACATAGCTAACACTCACTGAGTGTACGGCTTTGTATTAACCACTTCATAATATTAGTCAATCTAAACCTCAGAAACCATACGAATTATTACTTTCCCTATTTCACTAATGGGAATGAGATGAAGTAGTTTGCCCAAGCTCCATACAACTAGTACATGGTCAGCACAGGATCAAAACCTGGGTCAGTTTAACCTTAAAGTTTCTGCTCACATCTACCCTCTTATACTGCTTTGAGGAACAAAGAACTTCTTAGGCTGGTGGTCTCTAAATTTTTTTGAATATGTATGAGTAAAACATTTTTATAATAAATCATTCATATACAAGTATTAATATATATGAAATATATAATTATATATGTAATACATATATATTACACGTGCACTTACTGCAGTTATATTTTAGTTACATTACAAAAATAGGTCAAAATAGAAACTTTTTATTAATCAGCTAAAAATTAAATAAGCAATACATTAAAGTTGTTTTATTTTGATAATGGTTCAAAAACCTTTTTTTCTCCTATTTTAAAAATAGTATTAATAATATCTGGGCATTATTAAATGTTTAATAAGACACATTACTGAAAATAATATATAAATTCAATTAATTACAATTTTCTATTAGTCTCGATAATTCAGAAATTTTTTGGATAACTTCTTGTCAGATTATTTTCACCAAATTATGTGGCTGACAGAGATTGTATGTAAGTGTTGAATCACTAAACTGTACACCTCACACTAATATTATACAGTGTGTTAACTAAGTGGAATATAAATAAAAACTTTAAGAAAAAGACAGACCATCAGCTTTGCAATTTTCCTTTTGTTCCTTTGTGCTGGCATTACTAGAACCATATTTAATCCAATTTGTTTTTTAAAAATCTCTTTAAATCCACTTAACTGGGCACATGTGAACTGCAACATGTTGAAATACACTGAAAATAAACTAACAGATGATATACATTATCAATTCCTCCCAATTATGAAAATTCTCACTCCATTCCCAGAATAAATAAAAATGTATAAAACTAATAATTATCTGACAGTAATTTATTAGCAAACTCTTCTACTCAATGGGGTTTTATCCACAGATCTGGAGCGCTTATACACCCTCTCCCACAACTGCCTTGTCCTTGGATATCACTGACCTAAATACTCTAAAATACGCCACTGAGTTCAACCAGACCTGCCTAGAACTGTCAGCATTTAATTCATTGTCCAAAAAATTGCTTTTATTCAATTACGTTTGATGTGATGCCATCAGCCTAACTGAAGGAACGTAGGAGAAACTGTTTTCATAGTTAAAGAACAAGAGAACTAAAGTTAAAATGAATTCAAAGTACTCCTCCCTACATCATCTTTTATAGACTATGGCTGAAAAGCAAGAAATAATCATTTCTGCACATCTCTTAACACAAATACTCCTGCAAACAAGGAAATTCATTCTGTGATTCAAACAAAGTTTGCATCAGCGTGGGAGAGAAAATCAATTGACACTCCTAAATCTAATTTTGAGAGAAGCAGAACATGAACACTTTTTAAAGACATCCTTTAGCAATTATACTAATTGTCAATACAACAAAATGTACAGTTTGTATAATTATATCCTTTTTATGTTGTATATTTTCTTATATTTACTAAACTGTAATTTTATGTCTGCTAAATCTAATAATAAGAAACTGAGTTTGCAAAAAACATTTTTTTCATTTATGTGAAGGTTCATAAAAGGACCCACCAGCAAGTGAGTGTATCTTTGTACTTAAAACCATAAAACAGGGTGCCTGGGTGTCTCAGGGTGTTTAAGGTGGCTCAGATGCTTGTTTAAGCATCTGCCTTCAGCTCAATTCAAAATCCTGGGGTCCTGGGATTGAGCCCCACATCAGGCTCCCTGCTGCATGGTGGGAGGACCTGCTTCTCCCTCTTCCTCTGTCTACCATTCCCCTTGCTTGTGCTCTCTCTGTCAAATAAATAAATAAAATCTAATAATAATAATAATAATAAAGCAGCTAGAGAAAAGGGGAACTAGTCTTGTACTTCATGGCTGTGGGCTTATATATGGTCACTGACTTTTACGGAGACATTTCATTATGTTGATAACAGCAATAGATTCATTCTAGTATGTAGAATATTACCTAATTTCTGTCCTACACAGTATCAGAGCTTCATGTTAGGATAATCAGGAAAAGTCTAATACCAAGTAATATTCATCTAGTTAGTGCCATGCCTTTAAGGAATTCAAAATGCTTGACCAAAAAATTATGAACAATGCTTCCCATATGACATATTTTCAGACCTTTCTTTTCTAGGAGACTGAGTGGCTCTTTGTGCTTTATTTTACCGATGCTTATACACATCCTAGATAACTGAAAAATCCAAGGTTCAGAGTGGTAGGGAGACTTATCATGAAGTTACCACAAGTTAACAGCAGAGTTCAAAATAGTTTCCAACTAGTTTTATCTTACCATACTGTGTAAAGTTTTAAAAACAGGCAGATTTCAGTACCAGAAAAGAAACTGAGTTACCCAAGAGTAATATTCGCATTTGAAAGTATAGTAAAATTAATCACAATAATAAAAGTAAATATGGGAAACTTAACTGTACATGAGGCACTGTACTAAAGCATTATGCACACAATCTCATTTAATCCTCAAATAATTCCTGAGATATGTAAGATACAAACATCATTTTATGCCTGAGGAAATCAAAGCTAAAGAGAGGATAAAAATTTGCCCAAGATAAGAAAGTTGGCAAATCAATCAATGTGATAGAACAAATCAATAAGAGAAGAGAGAAGAACCACATGGTCCTCTCAATTGATGCAGAAAAAGCATTTGACAAAATCCAGCATCCGTTCCTGATTAAAACGTTTCAAAGGATAGGGATAGAGGGAACATTCCTCAACTTCATAAAATCTATCTATGAAAAACCCACAGCAAATATCATCCTCAATGGGAAAAAGCTCACAGCCTTCCTGTTGAGATCAGGAACACGACTAGGACGCCCACTCTCACCACTCTTGTTCAACATAGTATTAGAAGTCCTAGCAACAGCAATCAGAAAACAAAGAGAAATAAAAGGTACTCAAACTGGCAATGAAGAAGTCAAACTCTCTCTCTTCGCAGATGACATGATACTTTATACGGAAAACCCAAAAGACTCCACCCCCAAACTACTAGAACTCATATAGCAATTCAGTAATGTGGCAGGATACAAAGTCAATGTACAGAAATCAGTTGCTTTCTTATACACTAACAATGAAAATACAGAAAGGCAAATTAGAGAATTGATTCCATTTACCATACCACCAAGAACCATAAGATACCTCGGAATAAACCTAACCAAAGAGGTAAAGGATCTGTACTGGAGGAACTACAGAACACTCATGAAAGAAATCGAAGAAGACACATAAAGATGGAAGACCATTCCATGCTCATGGATCAGAAGAATAAATATTGTTAAAATGTCTATACTGCCTAGAGCAATCTATACTTTCAATGCCATTCCGATCAAAATTCCACTGGCATTTTTCAAAGAGCTGGAGCAAACAATCCTAAAATTTGTATGGAATCAGAAGAGACCTCGAATTGCTAAGGAAATGTTGAAAAAGAAAAACAAAACTGGCAGCATCACATTGTCTGATTTCAAGCTTTACTACAAAGCTGTGATCACCAAGACAGCATGGTACTGGCATAAAAACAGACACATAGACCAGTGGAACAGAGTAGAGAGCCCAGATATGGACTCTCAACTCTATGGTCAAATAATCTTCGACAAAGCAGGAAAGAATATACAGTGGGAAAAAGACAGTCTCTTCAATAAATGGTGCTGGGAAAATTGGACAGCTATATGTAGAAGAATGAAACTCGACCATTCTCTTACACCGTACACAAAGATAAACTCAAAATTGAGTTTATCTTGTGAGTGAGGCAGGAATCCATCAGAATCCTAGAGGAGAACATAGGCAATAACCTCTTCGATATCAGCCACAGCAACTTCTTTCAAGATATGTCTCCAAAGGCGAAGGAAATAAAAGCAAAAATGAATTTCTGGGACTTCATCAAGATGAAAAGCTTCTGCACAGCAAAGGAAACAGTCAACAAAACAAAGAGGCAACCCACAGAATGGGAGACGATATTTGCAAATGACAGTACAGACAAAAGGCTGATATCCAGGATCTATAAAGAACTTCTCAAACTCAACACACACAAAACAGATAATCATGTCAAAAAATGGACAGAAGACATGAACAGACACTTCTCCAATGAAGACATACAAATGGCTATCAGACACATGAAAAAATGTTCATCATCACTAGCCATCAGGGAGATTCAAATCAAAACCACATTGAGATACCAGCTTATACCAGTCAGAATGGCCAAATTTAACAAGATAAACAACACGTGTTGGAAAGGATGTGGAGAAAGGGGAACCCTCTTACACTGTTGGTGAGAATGCAAGTTGGTGCAGCCACTTTGGAAAACAGTGTGGAGATTCCTTAAGAAATTAAAAACAGAGATTCCCTATGACCCTGCAATTGCACTACTGGGTATTTACCCCAAAGATACTGATGTAGTGAAAAGATGGACCATCCATACCCCAATGTTTATAGTGACAATGGCCACAGTCACCAAACTGTGGAAAGAACCAAGATGCCCTTCAACAGACGAATGGATAAGGAAGATATGGTCCATATACACTATGGAGTATTATGCCTCCATCAGAAAGGGTGAATACACAACTTTTTTTATCAACATGGACGGGAGTGGAAGAGATTATGCTGAGTGAAATAGGTCAAGCAGAGAGAGTCAAGTATCATATGGTTTCACTTATTTGTGGAGCATAAGAAATAACACGGAGGACATGGGGAGATGGAGAGGAGAAGGGAGTTGAGGGAAATTGGAGGGGGAGATGAACCATGAGAGACTATGGACTCTGAAAAACAATCCGAGGGTTTTAAAGGGGCAGGAGATGGGAAGCTGGGTGAGCCTGGTGGTGGGTATTATGGAGGGCATATATTGCATGGAGCACTGGGTGTGGTGCATAAACAATGAATTCTGGTACACTGAAAAGAAATTTAAAAAATAAAAAATTTAAATTTAAAAAAAAAGTAAGTAAGTTGGTAAGCAGCTGTTCTAGAGTCAAATTCAGACCAATTCCAAAGGCTCACATGTTGAACTAACATAAAAAGGTAGAATTAGGGGCGCCTGGGTGGCTCAGTGGGTTAAGCCGCTGCCTTCGGCTCAGGTCATGATCCCAGGGTCCTGGGATCGAGTCCCGCATCGGGCTCTCTGCTCAGCAGGGAGCCTGCTTCCCTCTCTCTCTCTCTGCCTGCCTCTCTGTCTACTGTGATCTCTCTCTGTCAAATAAATAAATAAATAAAAATATTTTTTAAAAAAAAGGTAGAATTAAAAACTGCCCAACCACTTGTGTATTTCTGCACAAGGAGACAATTGTGATTCCTTAATTAATAAAGACTCAAAGCAGATTCATTTATAATAAAGCATTTTCACACTCATTATCTTATTATTCAAACACAGATCAGAACACTATTTCTCTAGTTTTAACACACTCCGAGATGATGATTCCCAAAAGTAACTCCAAAAAGAAAAGTAATGCATATATTACTGCCAAACTATTAACAATGGGACACTGATGCTTAGAACATACTAATGAATGATTACACAGCAGGAAAGTCTCAGCTAAGAGAGGCCTTCCCTGACTGCCATATCTAAAGTAGTCTCTGCTCCAAAACTGCCAACCTCATCACTGTCACAGTGATGTCACAGTAGTTTGACTCCTTAGAGACAATGCAGATAAAAAAGTGCCCCGGGAGAGATGAAGACCGGAGCCCGACTCACTAAGTGGAAAAACAAAACTAAACAAAAAAACACTGTAACTTGCTGCCCAAAGACAAGAGTTGATGGGGAGTGGTCAGGGAGAAGCGGTAAGAGGGACTGCAAAACACCTAGAATTCAGGCAGGCCCTGTGGCCCAGAGGCTGGATGTACAAGACCCCAAATATCACCACAGAGCAGAACTACATACCATGATAAAACCTGGCTCTGAGCTAGGAACACCAAGGGTAATAAGACGATAGCCAAACTGCTAGCCTGCCAGGGGTGAGCACAGAGGAACGGAGATACAGAAAGGAAAAATAAAATTCAAAGACTACCAAACTATTTACTCAACAAAAATAAATTTTAAAAGCCCAAGAATACATTTTTTGCAATATACATGACAAAAAATTACCATCACTGATATGTGAAAAGGATCTTATAATTCAATAAGAAAGTGACCAATAACCCAATAAAGCTGGCTAAAGAAATGGACAATTCATAGAAGAAATAAAAATGATGGTTAACCTCATTAGCAACCAATGAACTATAATTAGAAACAAGGCCATATCAATTATAATCTATTACACTAACACATATAGAAAGATAGAAAATAACTGGCATTAGCACAAAACAAAATAAATTCGTTTTCTCTTATGCATTGTTGGTATAAGTATAAATTGACATCAACTTCCTAAAAGTCCATTTACAATTTTTTTTAAAAAGTCCACTTACTAAATGTATCAAAACTTTAAAAGTTCATTCCTTTGATATAACACTTTAAAAGTTCATTCCTTTGATATAACACTTTGATATATACACTTCCTGGAAGTGTACAAAGATACATATGCAATGATGTTCATCGAGGCACTGTCTGAAATCATGAAAAATTAAAGACAACCATGATGTCTATCAATAAAAGATCAGTTAAATAATTACAACATATCCATAAAACATACTTCTAATGTAGCCATTAAGAAGAATATAAGTCTATAACTTTTGATATAGAAAGATGTTCACAAAATATTAAGAGAAAGAATGTTACAAAATAGCAGGCACGTATTATATTACATGGTTTGTATAAACTGGTATGTGTTTCCTATAGGTTTATAACTTATGTATATGTGTGTATGGATAGAGATGTCTAAAAGGATATTAATAAAAGTATTTTTCTCTACTATAATCATTAGTTTTATTAAAAGTTGCTCTCGTTTTGAAAACAATGTATTTTTACTTTAAAATTTTAGTTTTAGTGGATAAATATTTGGATGTTTATGCATATGAAATAGTGAAGTCATTTCACCAAAAAAAAGCAACTATTATCACTATTTTTCAATATTGTTCATGAGGTTTTAAGAAATTAAATGGAAAATACTTGGTAAAAATTTAGAAAAGAGACCAAAATCTACCTTTGTCTTTGATCAACAGCTTCTTTCTTACCCTGGAAATAAGTAGTGAAGAGAAAGACATTCACTCTCAACATTAGCAAAGGTAAAAATAATAAAGAATAAGTTAAACAAAAAAGGTACAGGAAAAAAAATTATGAAATATTTTCAAATGACATAAAACAAGAACTGAACAAGTAAAGAGATGTAACCAAATTCTTAAGTGGAAGACTTAATATCAGAAAAATATCAATCCCCTCCAAATCAGGCTATAAATTGAATATAATTCCAATCAGAATCCAGTGATCAGTATTCTTGAACTGGAAGAACTTCAAAATTCATTTAAAAAAGTAATTATATGAGAATAGCTATGAAAACCTTGGAGAAAAAAATGAGAGAGTGGTTAATAAGCTTTACCAGATATCAAAACAGTATAGCATTGGCACAGAAATAAAGAATAGAAAAATGACAGAAAATACAGTTCAGAAAGAGGTACATGTGTATGTGGGAGTATAATATATAACATATATGATGTTTCAATTTAGTGCTAAAAGAATGTTTTATTTTAAAAACAGTGCATTCATAGCTTGGAAGAAAATAACGTGATGTACTTCCATCACACTAATATAAACATATACTCCAGTTACAATAAGAGATTAAAGCTCTAAATTAAAAAGAGTAAAAAGACGAATGATAGCCAGGAAAAATGGTTTGCAATACATATGACAAAGGATTAACATTCCTAATTCACAAAGACTACTTACAAACTAATAAACACCAATCTAAAAAAAGGGGGGGGGACAAAGAATATGTATAGGTAACTCACAAAACAAAATGCAAATCAACAATAAGTATGTGAAAATATAATTTCTCTGGCTATCACCAGAAAATTCCAACAATGAGATATTTCTCACTTCTTCGGCTGAGAAAGATTGAAAAGAACACTGATACCCATTGCTAATGAGAATGCTAGGAAATAACTACTCTCCATACACTGCTAGTGGGAATAGGAATTGCCAAAATTTTTTTCTGAAAATTATCTGGCAAGGTGCATTACAATTTTAAATGCAAACCAAAAAAAAAAAATTTTCAAAAATTGTACTTCATCAAAATTAAGACTCTGCTCTCTGAAAGAAACTGTTAAGAAAATAAAAAGACAGGGTACCTGGGTGATTCAGTCAGTTAAGCATCTGCCTTCAACTCAGGTCATAATCCCAGGGTCCTGGGATGGAGTCCCATAACAGGCTCCCTGATCTATGGGGAGCCGCCTTCTCCCTGTCCTCCCTGATCATGCCCTCTCTTGCTATCTCTGTCTCTCTCTCTCTCAAATAAATAAATAAAATCTTAAAAAAAAAAAAAAAAGACAGGAGTGTCTGGGTGGCTCAGTTGGTTAAGCATCCAACTTCTGATTTTGGCCCAGGTCATGATCTCAAGGTTGTGAGATCGAGCCTGACACTGGGCTCTGCACTGGGCATGGAGCCTGCTTAAGGTTCTCTCTCTCCCTCCTTTCCTCCCCTCTCTTTCCCTCCCCCCACAAAAAATTCCCTTTCTCCCTCTCCCTTTGCCCTCCCTCTCTAAAAAAAAAAAAGAAAAAGACAGTCACAGAAAAAAAATCTGCAAATCACGTATCTGAAAAAGGACATGTAGCCCAAAATATATACAGAACTCTTCAAACTCAACAGTAAGAAAACAAACTCATTATTTTTTTAATAGGGAAAAGGCTTAAACAGACACTTTACCAAAGAAGATATATAGATGGCAAATAACCACATAAAAGATGGTCAAAACTATTAGTCATAAGGTAAGTTCCAAATTAAAGCCATAAGATACTACTATATATTCACTGGCTAATTTAAATGACAGACAATACTAATTGTTGGCAAAAATGTGGATGAAGTAGAACTCTCACATACTGTTGGAATACAAGATAGTATCAGCCACTTTGGAAAACAATCTGACAGCTTCGTCAAATAGACAACATGAAATCAAGCATCCCCACTCCTAGGTACCGTACTACCCAAAAAAAAGGAAAAATATGTCAACACAAAGAGCTGAAAGCAAATGTTTATAGTGAGAGGCTTTATTCGTCATCACCAAAAATTAGAAACAAACCAACAGAGGAATGGATAAATTGTAGCATGTTCACAACATGAAATATTACTCAACAATAAAAAGGAATGAAATATTGATATATGCAACAAGTGAATGAATCTCAAAAAGAATTATGCTAAGTGAAAGAAATGAGACACCCAATCACTTCATCATTCCATTTATATGACATTTAGAAACAAATATCAGATCATATACAACTAAGGACTAGAGGGAGGGAAAGGAGATTATGAAGGGAGATGAGAGAACTTCTAGGATGAGGGAAATCTGTATCTTGATGGTGGTGGTGGCTATTTGACTCTATGATACATAACATTTGTCAAAGTTTATTTTTTCTTATAAATTATACCACAAAAACCCTGATTTTATGAAATTTAAAAATACAAAGCTTTTGACCCAGGCACCCCACTTTGAGAAATCTACTCTACAGAAGTGTGCCAACATATATTTAATTATTATACATTGACGGGGAAATAGTTAAATAAAGTTATATTATATTTAATCCATAGAATGTAATCCAAATAATTTAAAAGACCTGGAAATAGTCCTCTGAGCATTATGATTTATGGGAAATGAAAGAACAGTTCTTGTTCCATTTATTTGAACCCTTTGCTCAACTAAAGTTAGAAGAACGGGCCACAACAGGGAAGAATGAGCTTCTCTTGCTCAATTCATTTGCACAGTAACACAGTAAAACTGACCATCAGGATCCCAATCCACTTTGGAACATAAGACTGAAAAAGGAGGTACAAAACAAAAAGTGGCACCATTAACATGGGAAGAGTCCTCACTGGAAAGCATCTTAGGTAATGCCATCCATTTATAATGGTTTCCTTTCAGGCTGCCTCTTACAGAGGGCTGACTATGACTTGACAGCCTAAATAAATTTTGTTTAAATTTGACCTCATTTCAAGATCATTCACTATGCTCCCTATACTATGAAGAATAATGTACAAATATGACCATTCCTTGCCCTCCAGAAGCTTATGTTCTAAACAAAATCCTAGAAAATACATTGCCCTTTAAAGCTGACTTTTTCATTTGATTATAAGAATCTACCACAAAAGCTGAATTTACACCTCAAAAAGTATGGGAGTGGGGCAAGGATAAGGGGAAATGAGTAACTGAATCTGAACCTATAAAAGTTATTAATTAGCTGTCAAAGTATCCCAAGTGAATTCATTCATCATATACACAGCAGAACATTCCCAACAAATATATAGAACATTATTACATTAAGAACCATGAGAACACAAAGAAATGGAAGAACAATCCCTGTTCTTTCTTAAAAGCTCCGGGACAAACCGGAAACTACAGGACAAGCATACATCCATGCTTTTTAAGTCAGTGTAAAAAGTGCAGCATGTTACTTGGCACCATTTAAAATAATGCAATCACTGATGTTCTATTGGTATTACTCCATCACCTTCCCAAAACTTTGGAGTTTATTTCAAAAACCCTCTAGATTAGGTAAGGCTAATATTATTTCCATTGCTATGTAAATCATTCACATGAAAAATTATGCTTAATACCAGGCAAAAATACAATCCACTTCTCCAAAACTATGATATAAGGAGGAATACTTGAATAAGACATACCTATTAAAGAATTGTTATTAGTTTCTGTTAACTGGGCTGTCACAAGGACTGCAGAGTTGTTCTCCTTTACTGAATAGTCAGAAGACCTTCAAAGCTAGAATAACATTTGCTTGCGTCTGAGGGGTAGCTATTTAAGAGAACTCATGGGCTGGAACGCAGAGTATGAAGGCATGCCT
The DNA here is from genome assembly GCF_963455335.1 of Martes martes. Lineage (NCBI taxonomy): Eukaryota > Metazoa > Chordata > Mammalia > Carnivora > Mustelidae > Martes > Martes martes. The sequence goes on along the minus strand of NC_137902.1, from coordinate 28,831,645 downwards.
CTCACCTCAACACTGATGGTAACATCAGCCAAAGATGGAACATCTAAGAACAAGAGCTGGCTAGTGAGGTGGAGGGCAACAACCATCATTTTTAATATGCTTTGAACTCTCTGACATTTCACTTTATCAATTTTCTACTATGCTGACTTTGTTTTTTCCCATACTATGATCTTAGTTATCCAATTTTAAAATAAAGAATATACCACAACTGACCAGGAAACAATAATGATACCCTGCTACCCATATACATGAAACTCTGTAAATAATTGAAGAGAAGGGTTGAGAGGAGGGCAGAAGCGTGAAGAAAATGAGCTCTTTCTGAGACTTTGGGAGGCCCAGTTTTTTCATCTTGTCCCACATAAATACTTGCACTGCAGACATTTCAAATATTATGCCAGAGTTACACAAAATAAGTGGAACATCACCAAGCTGAAATCCTAGAGTAGGTGTTCTGAACATGTTGGTAAAGAAAGTCACTTCACTTGAGAGGTCTCTGCCCCTTCAACCTCACCCTCCTTACCAATATACATTCATCACTGAAAAGGGAAATATTTACAAAAGTTAGTTTAGTTATGTTTAAATATTATGTTTAGCTGTCTGGAGACCATGTTCTCAAAATTTATACAAGAAATCAAGGATTAAACTTCATAACAATTAGGAAACCACACTGTGTAAAATCAAAGACTTAGTTAAAGGACATTAAAATAGTTTTACCATTGGTGCTAAATTGAAGTGACTGCATCTCCTCCCAACACCTGGAACCAAAACCTTTTGAACTTTCATGTAAACAAATTGGGGCATACCAAATGCTCTGTCTGTAGCCAGGTACCACCTCTGTACACGCATTTGGGTGAAAAATGTGGAAAATGCCTGAGGACTCTTTGAAGCAGCTTAGGAGAAGTGAGAGCAGGAAAGAGGCTCTTCTCTGGGGTAAGTTTGTTTAGTGGAAAGTAAGCAAGTTGTCAGGGTAAAAGTTGACAATGTTGATTCCAACAGTTTGAACTGCGAATAAACATCCAAAGGGATTATGTTACTGAGAATTAGAAAAGATTCCACTGAACTCAATAGAACACTTGTGTTTTCAAAGATAATACGCCTTCAAGCCACACTCTGGATCCACAGTTTAAGGTTAGAATTACCTTAAGCCCTTTCTATGCCACATTAAAGAACATGGGGTCTGACCTCTTTAGTAAGGACCTAAAATTAAAATAAGAAGAGAATAAAAATATTTCATTTCTAATAACTGAATTAGAAAATACTAAATACATGTACATTTGTACACCTGAGATAGAATAAAGAAATTTGGATTTAAAAAATCTATGTTCTTCCCAAGCATCTAAACTTAAACAGTTACACTAACCAACTTAGGGAAATAATGCATTGACCATAAATCACTTTTGAGTTTTCCCTCTTAATGACCTATCAAACAGCAAAAAAAACAAGGCCTATACTTATGAAATCCATAATCCTCTTCTCTGCTCACCAAAGCCACATTTAAATCTGGCTTTCATCTCATGCTGTTGGATTTTCCACCAGGTACAAGATGAAAAGCTGGAAGAGACTTGTGCTTTTTCTAAAGCAAAACAATTTGGTTGCCACTCAGCAATTCCTGGTGAAATGCCAGGAAGCCTATAAAAAAATTAAAAATTTTCCTAACTTAGAGTTTACAAAAATAAGTGTGAGATGTTCCTAGCCTATCAGACATTCCATCTCTTGATTTTTTAAAAATTCGTAAACAATGGGAAAGAGACACTTTTGATTTGTTAAACTTTATTTAGATCAATATATGCAGGTATGTCTTACATGCCCTCAAGAAAACGGAAGTAACTTAGCTCTTCTTAATCCATCTTAAGTCCTCCATGATTCTCACTTCAGAGTCGCTGTTAAAATCTTTCCCAAAACTTGACAAAAGCATGCAACTCACATGCTCTTTACCAGCCAAGTTTGCAGGCAGCCCTGCAAAAAGTTGCTTCTCCTCTGAGCTCTCACACAAATTCACTTCCCTCCTTGAACCAAGGATATAAGGGAGTATGGCTGTCTCATAGCCTCTTTGTTCTTAAAAAGAAAATCAAATTCTCCAGATATTTTCAAACTCCACCAGGAATAGAACATTCTCAGCTCAGCCTGTGGATCATTATCTCTTTTACATTTCATCTTTATGTTCCCTGGGTTCATGGAAAGGGCATACACAGAAAGAGGAAAATAGCTGCTTCTTGACACCAAATTTAGTAATTCTTTCAAATCTATTGGCACACATCTAAAAAGTCATATTTTTATAAGGCTTCATTAGGTTTTCATTGGTTCTGTCTTTGGAGAACACACATGCTGAGTTGCCTATAACCTTAAGCCAAATACATCTGTAAACTACAAGAAATATTTTTTATAGGAAGACAAAAGTCATCACAATTTAAAAAGGGATATAGTGGGTGGAGACAGACAGATGTGGGCTCATCTACAGCCCACTTTAATATCTCCCAGGCATCAAGTTGTTAACTAAGGGAAGCCAACAATCTATAATGCTCTAAGATTCCAGAAAACTCCAATAGCCTTACCTGTTAATATGAGATTACTGTAAGTATTAGAGAATTGCTCCTTTAGAAGAACAAGGTGCATTTGAGCTGCCTTCTCCCGTTGGAGCTCCAGCATAACATCAGGGTGCTGAGCAATCTTGCAGCCTTTCTGTTTATCCAGGGCAACATCACTTCGAACAATGTCTACAAAAAGAAATAAATGCAGCCAGCAAAAACAAAACAAAAAAACTGGAAAACTATATACAAATGAAAGTCTTGTTTCACCCAAAATGACAGAATTTATAACCTACCAGTATCTCATCAGAATGAAAAGATTTGTTAAAGTAAAGAAACCTGATGAGCCTCCAACTTCATGATACATTCTGCAAGTTTCTCTGATCATTTCCAAATTCTTTGGCAGTTTCCATTTTATTACCTCACTGTAATCGTTTAAGATTCTCACTCCTCCGTTCTACTCTCAGCTCACCTCTAGGATTTAGGCACTTCCTAGGGCCTTTTCTGAACTTCTACCATTCTCCATGGGAAAAAAAATAATACAACTTTGTCTGAACACCAGTGATTATGATATTTCATCTATCTCATGCTGTAGGACCAGGTGGTAGCTCCTGCGTGTATATTCAGGATATGTGGCCTGTTTTCAAATTTACCTCCCAGCTAGCCCATTCAGTCCAAATTAGGGCTGTTATTCTGTGAGCTAGCTGCTCAGGATTTCTCCTGCTATCTTTCATGTGCCTCTGGCTGCATTCTGACTCATAAATAACTCTTTAAATCTGTAAGTATTTGTAGGCACTGAAGAAAGCAATAGGGCGAGTCACTTTACAGTTCTACCTCTTTCCCAATTATTTTCCCATTAGTAACAGGCTGCTTTTTATACTTCAGTATGATTTTCACTCAAAGCAGAAGTATCATCCAGAAAACAGTCTCTGCAAAAACAAACACTGTCCTAAAATATTTCCCAATTAACAGGGAGCTTTAATGCCCTAAAGTTGTTTACTTTTATAAATTAAAATATAATTCAGTTGACTATCATTGAAACAATTGATGTTTATCAACAGCAATCTGGATGACAGTCTAGAAACTTTCAAGTTTTGTGTAGCAAATTGAAGGACTTTAAGAGAAAATGCTAAAAAATAATAATAATTATTATTATTATTATTATTATTATTATGAAACCAATGGCTTTGGAAGAGATAAAGTAATACTCATGTTGATTGTACCAAGAAGAAAGATTTGGTTCTTTCAGCAATGCTCAAAGAGAAAATAGGATATGTAACATAAAAGATGTTGTACTCCTCAAACCCATCAACATAGCCCTAATAATATAGCCCAGCTATAAATACAAACCCAGGACAATGAGGGTTAGGATGTGTGTCACATAAAGATTAGTCAGATGTGGGAATGTTTCTTACTTAATCTTGGTTGAAAACAGAGGAGCTGGTTGGAAACAATGGAGTATTTATTCCTAAACCTATTAATGCCAATTTCTAGACTGTAAGCAATAAAGTGAACTCATTTAACATTCAAGTAACTACTCTCATAGATGTTCTGAGGCTCGAATACAAAGGTAGAATAAATTAATTCAGGATACACTCTAGTTTTTAAGACCATCAGTAGAAAGCATGAGGAAAACTTATTACACTATATAACTGAATCCTTCCAATAATCCTATGAATGTGGCAGAATTGTTGACTAGCTACCCAAACCCTACACACAATCCCTTCTCCTTTGCTTTCCTCTGCTATAGAGATGAAAACACAGAAATAAACAATTTCCCAGCTTTCCCTGAAGCAAGGGGTGACCATGTAACATGGTTCTGGCCAATGAGCTATAGGCAGACATCCTTAGGGGGTACTTAACCTTAGTGACAAAACCACACTAAGAGAAAACCAGGATATTTTTCCTTTAACCAGTTAGCCTTTCCCTATTCCTTATGTCTAAAACATAGACATGAAGCCCAGACTTAAAGAACTCATTTTGTGGCAATGACTCAAGAAGCCAGAGGGCAAAGGACTACACACTAAGGATGATGAAATCAAAGACTGGAAGAGCCTAAGTCCCTAATGTTTTTATGGAGCTCCCATAGCTACCCTACTTGTCCTAGACTGCCCATCTGTTGATATCTTGTTATGTGAGATATCAGTTTCTTATTTTCAAAATCCTGACCTGTTTTTGTAATCCTAAATGATAAAGAATAATATTACTATCCCTATTGTATATCTGAGGAAACTGAGGTCCACAAAGCTCAAGTGACTTGCTCAAGTTCACAGTGCATGGTCAGTCCCCAAATCCAGAAATTTTCAAAGCTAATCCAGTGATCTTTCCAAAAGTTACTTCTACATAGAAACTCATGAACGTAACAATAAAGTATGGTAAATAATAAAAGTGAGGAACTAAAGAGAAAAACCTAATTATACTATTACAGCAGCATACCACAGATGGTCTATCTAGAAAAGAAATATGTATGATACTTGCCCAGAAAACATCACAAAACTTGTACCAAAACATACTATATAGAGTGAAGAGGAGTTGAAATTATTCAGATATCTCCTAACAGGAGTCTAATACAAAAGTAGAACACCTATCAAACTCTCTATTTCCTATGTAATAATTGTCTTGCTCAGAAGGCAGAGAAAGCAAATATTATAACTGATAGCCTCAATATCATTCCAACCAGAACCTTAAAATAAAGTGACCATATTATCTTAATAAGAAGAAGAAAAGAAAACCATGGACATGGCCAAACACATGTCTGAGACTTTAGAAATGTACACAACAACAATGTTTGGGGAAAAAATAGATATGCCTTACAGATTCTTTATTCAACCTTGATCTGTTTGAAATTGTATCAAAGACTAGATAAACACACAAAAAAAGGTACTTACCAAAGATGTATGTGGTCATATTATCTGGAGGAAGAGTTAATATTATAGATGGCAGACTAAAAATTCAAAATTATCTTGACAACCTAGAAACCAAAGCTGAAATCTCTAAGACATAGACATGAACACAAAGTCTTGCATCTATACTGAAAATTTATTACATAAGAGGGTAAGGCCAGACCAGACAGAAGCTCAAGTATTTAAGATCTTATTAAGTTGTACAGGTTTTAATTGAATGCAAACTTCTTGTAAGTCAGTAATATGCTGCGAAATATGATATGGCTGCCAAAAAATTAACATAATTCTTAGACTAAATTAATAGAATGAGAACACCCAGAATATAGGAAGTAACATAGTCACCCTGAATTCCACCCCAGCAAAGGGCAGCACAGTAAAGAGTTGGAGTTAAAGCAGACCTTGGTTCAAATTCTAGCGTGGTGGTTACTTACTAGCTGCAGAAGTGACAGACAATGCCTCTGTAAGCCTATTTCTTCATTCTGTTATTGTCAAGAGTCATAAAAGATTTAACACTATATGTGCCACATAATAAAAATTCTATTAAAGGTAGCTATTACTATTTTTATTATTATAATACTCTATTTTTAGTATTGTATGTTTTCTACCTGTAATAGTTTCTCAGGATAATCTAGAGTCCACACAAAGTAAAGTGCCAACATGGGAAATAATTTTATTTTTTTAAAAATAGCTGAAAAAACAGTGTTGAACCTGGTAAAGAAAACATTAAAGATGACTTGCTTCGTACAGAAGAGAAAACTGACTTATTCTGTATAAATACAGAAAGCCAAACATTACAGGAGTAACCAAAGGAAATATTATTTAGTTCCACAAGAGAGAACTCTAACAACAGAAGTGGTCATATAAGGAAAGGAGCTACTTGAAGATGGGGTGAATTTCCCATCCCTGGAGATATTCAAGCAGAGACTAGGTGACACAGGCACAGTAAAATGATTTCGGTATAGTCATTAAAGCCTGCCAAGTACAGGGTTAAATTACTTTCACCAACAATATATGAGGCAATATAACAGATATTAAAGGCAGATGCTTTGAATTCAAACATATACAAGTTTAGATCCCAGTCTATCACTTACCTTCTGAGACTCTTAGACAAATCATTAAATCTCTCCTTTCCTAATTTTTCAAAGTGAGAGTATTAATAGCATCTGTAATGAGCTTACACAGACAGTTACAGGGACATATTGGACATTCGACAAGTGCTGGTTGTTTTAATGGGTATGAATAGTAATTATATTTATATTGGGAAGTTGTTACTGGAGAGTATTATATACCTTTAGCTCATTTTTATCTCAAAAATTTTATGGCTCTACAAAAACTTATGCTTTTGTCAGACATGATAGAAAAAATAAAGATTCATAGCCAGGAGGTTTAGGTATGAATTACAACTACTTTACCAATTAACCATGAAACTATAGACTAAAAACTTAACATCCTTGTGCCTTGGATTTTTCCTGCTCTACCAAACTGAAAAGTTGATGGACTGAATGACCTCTAAACCTCTATCCTCCTCCTACTAGCTTTCTCATTCTTGCTGATATTTTTTATTGCTATGTGATCAAAGTAGTTCCAAAGAACAAGCTACCCATATGTCATCTCCTCATCTGCCCCATGGTCTTTATTCTGATATTGTTCAAGGTTGCCAAAGACCCAACATATACCCTGAGGGAGGCAACAAGGGAGAAAGCATCCTGAACCAAAACTGATACCCTAACATCAAGTTATTGCCTATGAGGACTTGTGGACATGTTAGTATGATCATGTTTGTATTTTTGTTCTTGCTTCTTTCTGTAATACATCCTTCTCCATTCTTTAATCAGTTAGTAACCCACAGCTGTATTAGCCCAAGGTTGTAGTTTTGGTTGGTGTGACAGACTAGCAGACCAGACGAAAATTTTAATAGAGAGATCCTAGAACTTTGAAAGACATAAAAATGAGCTATATAACTTTGCCATGCATCTCTGGCTGACTGGGAGGCTGGGCACACATGCAGGGGATATTCAGCATAGGATTTTTCACACAAAACTGGTTAACTGGGAAACCATACACAAACTCAAGAGGTTGGGAGGAAAGTAAATGGTTAGGCAGACTTAAAAATTATCATAAAACTGAACATTTTTACCAATCCCCACAGAAATCCATCAGCAGAAAGCCTTAGGGATTAGTGATTCAAAGTGTCTGAAACACAGCTACTGAACAATCACTGGGTGACCATTAAGCTGTTAAGACTCAGAGGTGAACCCTAGGAAGCCAAGCTAAAAAAATAATAATAGAAATTTTAAGAACAGAAAAAACATCAGTGGCAGCACAGGATAAAAAAATTAAGTCCAAATAATTTATTTTTAAAAAGGCAAAACAAGAGGTGCCTGGGTGGCTCAGTGGGTTGAGGTCTCTGCCTTCAGCTCAGGTCATGATCCCGGGGTCCTGGGATTGAGCCCCACATCAGGCTCTCTGTTCCGCAGGGAGCCTACTTCCTCCTCTTTCTCTGCCTGCCTCTCTGCCCACTTGTGATCTCTGTCAAATAAATAAATAAAATCTTTAAAAAAAAAAAGGCAAAACAACAATTCTCAGGGGGAAAAAATACAGATTGGCTATGATATATCTAAAATGTCCAGTTTCCAACAAAAAATTATGAGTCGTGAAAAAAACAGGAAAGTGTGACTCAAACTCAAACTCAAAAAAAAAAAAAAAAAGTGGTCAATTAGAGCTAATTCTGTATTGGCCCAGCATGCAAAGACTTCAAAGAATAGGGGTGCCTGGGTGGTTCAGCCAGTTGGGTGGCTGCCTTCAGCTCAGGTCATGATCTCAGGACCCTGGGATTGAGCCCAGTGTCGGGCTCCCTCCTCTATGTCATATCAATAAATAAATAAATAATCTTTTTAAAAAAGAACAGATTATAAATATTTTTAAAAATTAAAAGAAGCCTTGTTTAAATAATTAAAGAAAAACCTAGTAATGACTCAAGGAACTGGGGAATGAAACAAATAGAAATTTTACTTAAAAAAAGAGGAACAGGGACACCTGGGTGGCTCAGTCAGTTAAGCGGCTGCCTTCTGCTCAGGTCATGATCCCGGGATCCTGGGATGGAATCCCACATAGGGCTCCTTGCTGAGCGGGGAGCCTGCTTCTCCCTCCCCCTGCTTATGCTCTCTCTCTGTCTCCTGCTCTCTGACAAATAAATAAATAAAATCTTAAAAAAAATCTTTTAATTAAAACAACTTAAGAGGAACAAATGGATATTCTAGAGTTGAAAAGTACAATAGCTGAAATGAAAAATGCACTACATGGGCAAAACAGCAGAACCAAGACGGCAAGAAAAAGAATCAGTATGTGAAGACAGATGAATTAAAATGACCTAACATGAAAAACAGAAAAAGATCAAGGAAAAATGAGCAAAGCCTCAGAGATTACGGAATAAAATGAAGCACCCAACAAAGAGGAAAGAGAAGGACAGTAAATTATTTCAAAAAATAATTTTAAATTTCCAAGAAGTACAACAAAAACAACCATTACAAACAAATCTATACCTAGAACATCATAGCACAACTCTTCAAATCCCAAGATAAAAAGAAAATCTTAAAAGCAGAAAGGAAAAAACTTATCTCAAAAAGGGACTCAACAATACAATTAATGGTTGACTTCTAATCTGAAACAATGGGAGCCAGAAAGCAGTGGAACAACATATTCAAAGTGCTGAAAGAAAAAAATTCTGGGACACCTGGGTGGCTCACAGTCGGTAAAGTGTCTCCTTTTGGTTCAGGTCATGATCCTAGGGGTCTGGGACTGAGCTCACCAGAGAGTCTGCTAGTGTCTCTCCCTCTGCCCCTTCCCCTGTTTGTGCTCTCATGGGCAGGCACATGGTCCCTCTCTCTCTCTAATAAATAAATAAAATATTTTAAAAATTCTTATAACCAAGAATTCTATATCCAGCAACACTGTCATTGAAAAAAATGAAAGCAAAATAGACACTTCCATATAAAAAACACTGAATTTGCAAGCAAATCTGTAATATGAGAAATATTAAAGGAAGTCTTTCAGGTTGGAAGGAAATGATACCAGATAACTCAAATACACAGAAAGAACTAAAATACATTAAAAACGATATATATGTAAGTAAATGTAATAGAATTTCTAGACTCTTAGTTTCTTTAAAATACATAAAACACAGAAGATAGTTATGTTGTAGTTATAACATACATAGATGTAGTATGTAAAAAATTGACAGTATAGGGGGAATAGGAAAATAAGGTGAATTCATGTGAAGTTGCTTTAATTTATCAAAATTAGGTATTAACTTGAATTTGACTGTCATAAACTAAGATGCACAGTGTAATTCCTGAAGCAACCACTAAGAAAATAACTAAAAATAATACAGTGTAAAAACCAACAAAGCAATTAAATTATTTTTTAAAAAATTTTAAAAATCTAGAAAACTGGTTTAACAGAAATAAAACAATAAACATAAGAAATATAGTACATATCAAAATGGCAGACATAAATTCAGCTATACCAATAGCTGCATTAAATGTAAATGGACCAAACACTCCAATCAAAAGCTATAGATGGTCTTACTGTGTTTAAAGAAGCAAGATCCAAATATATGTTGTTGAAGAGACACATTTTAGATTTAAAGACAAATATAGGTTGAAAATAAAAGAATGTGAAAAGATACATCATGCAAACAATAACCATAAGGGTGCTGAAATGATTAAATTCATGACAAAAAAAAATCACAGGGATTTGGAGTGGTACCCATTATGTTGTTATTAATCAAGTTTTTTTCTGGAGAGGGGAAGAAGGAAAAAGATTTTCCATCTATCAACAATTGCTCTCCATTCTGTATTGAAAGGGTGAAACCTTGATTCTTCTCTCCTTTCCTTTAGGCAAAAAAATTTATGGCTCAGATTCACAGACTGCTGAATTTGACTATAGCTTGCCCTATTCAGCTTTTCCCCTTCCTTCAAACTACCTAACACAATAGGTAAGTCCTTCTAGCCAACATTCCCTAAGAGAGGGTAAGAAAGACAGCCCACTTAAATTTCTTTTTCTTAAGCTTTATGTAATTGCTTCTTTTTAAAATGTAATTGACATATAACATTATATTAGTTTCAGGCATAAAACATGATTCAGTATTTGTGTATGTTGTGAAATGATCACCACAATAAGTCTAGTTAACATCCATCACCATACACAGTCACATTTTTTCTTATAATGAGAACTTTTAAGATTTACTCTTTTAGCAACTTTCAAATATCAAGTACAGTATTATATTTAACTATAAACACCATGCTGTACATTACATCTCCATGAATTATTCATTATATAATTGTATACTTGTAACTTTTTATCCCTTTCACCCACTTTACCCCACCCCCACTTCCTGCCTCTGGCAACCACCAATCTGCTCTTTATGAGTTTGCATGTTTTATTTTGTTTCAGATTCGACATATAAGAGAGATTGTATGGTATCTGTCTTTCTCTGTCTGACGTTATTTCACTTAACGTGATGACCTCAAGATCCATGCATGTCATCACAGATGGCAAAATTTCATTCTTTTTTTATTCGACATTGTGTATGTGTGTATGTTTGTGTGTGTGAGTGTTTCACAATTTTTTTATCCATTCATACATTGATGGATACTTAGGTTGTTTCCATATCTCTTGGCTATTACAAATAACACTGCAATGAACATGGGGCTGCATACATTTTTTTCTTTTGAGTTAGGGTTTTCATTTTCTTCAAATAAATACCCAGAAGTGGAATTGCTGGATCATATATAGTTCTGTTTTTAATTTTTTGACAAACCTCCATACTGCTTTCTATAGTAGCTGCACCAATTTACATTCCCATCCACAATGTATAAGGGTTCTCTTTTCTCCACATCCTCATCAACACTTGTTATTTCTTATCTTTTTGATTATAGCCATTCAAACAGGTGTGAGAATGAGATATTTCATTGTAGTTTTGATTTGCATTTCCCTGATGATTAGTACTGAGCAGCTTTTCATGTACCCATTAGTCATCTGGATGCCTTCTTTGGAAAAATATCTAGACTTTCTGCTTCTTTTCAATTGGACTGTTTGCTACTGAATTATAAGAGTTTTTTCTATATTCTGGATGTTACCCTTATCAGATACATTTGCAAATATTTTCTTTCATTCAGTAAGTTGTCTTTTCATTCCATTGATGATTTCCTTTGCTGTACAAGATAAAATTGTTTTGGAGATAGTAAATATTACTAGAGACAAACAGGGACAGATCATGGTGATAAAAGGGTCAATGTATCAAGAAGATACAACAACTATAAATGCCTATGCACTTAATAAGAGAGTTCCAAAATACACGAAACAAAATCTGAGACTAAAGTGAAAGGAGAATTTAATAATTATAGTTCAAGATTTCAATACCCTACTCTATAGTTGATGGAACAAGATAGAAAATCACTTAAGGACAATATACCTTACTGACATTTATAGGACATACTAAATAAAAGCAGAATATACAGATTTTTCTAATCACACATGAAACATAACCATAATAGTCTTATGCTAGGCCATAAGTCTCATAAATTTAAGAGGACTGAAGTCATACAAGGCATGTGTTCTGACAATACTGGAATTAAATTAGGAACCCATAACAGAAAGACCTCTAGAAAATCCCCAGATATTAATATTTAGTTAAACAACACACTTCTAAATAGTCTAGGGGTCAAAGAAATCACAAGGGAAATTAGAAAATATTTTGAACTAAATGAAAATGGGAACACATATCAAAATTTATGGCACAGAGCCTAAAAAGTACTTAGAAAACTATAGCATTATACACATATACTAGAAAAGAAGGAAGATCTCAAATCAATAATCTAAGTTTCCACTTAGAAACTAGAAAAATAAGAAAACAACACAAAGCAAGCAGAAAGAAAAAAGACACTTCTCTTGATTTCTATTCTGAAATAAAAAACAGAAGAACAACAGAGAAAATCAATGAAACAAAATATTGTTTCTTTGAAAAGATCAACAAAATTGAAAAGTTTTGAGATAATGGCAAAGAGGACACAAATTACCAAAATCAGGGAGAAAAGGTAATCTTAAATGGTTATATAGTGTATGATTCCATTTATACATCAATTTCAAAAAGATGAAATTATAGTGATAGGGAACAGATTGCAAATAGGTAGCACGAGGTTGTTGCTTTTGGATGGTACAATTCTGTATTCTGACTGTTATATTGGTTACACAAATTCATATACGTAGAAAAACTTCATAGAATTACGCACACAGAGAAGAAATAACTATACTTAAAAACTGATAAAATACAAAGCAAGTCTATACTTTAACTTCCTCTACTATTTTTGCAAGTTTTTAGCAGTCTAAAATTATTTCAAAATAGAGTTTAAAAAGAAGTTATACATTTACCTCTCATCATACACACACACAAAAATTAACTCAAAATAGATCACAGACCTAAATAGAAGAACTAAAGCTATAAGTTTTCTAGAATAATAGTAGAATGGCTTTGTTTCCTTAAGTTAGGTAAAGATTTCTTAGTTTATAACACCTATAGTACAATTCACAGCGGAAAAAAAATACCATTAAGAAAATAAAAATCTAAGACAAAGACTGAAAGAAAATATTTGAAAATCACCTATATGATAAAATAGATATAGGAAATATTTACAACTTAATAAAAAGACTAACAACCCCATTTTAAACGTGGGAAAAATATCTGAACAGACATTTCACCGAAGAAGATATACAAATGACTAATAAGAACATGAAAAGATGCTCAAATCATTCATTAGTCATTAAGAAATGCAAACCAAAATCACAATGAGGTGCTACCCTTAGAAAGGCTATAATCCAAAAGACTAAAAATACCAAGTGCTAACAAGTATGTAAAGAAACAGGAGCCCTCATACATTGCCAGTGGGGATGTAAAATGGTACAGCACTTCAGAAAACACTTCAGCATTTTCTTAAAAGATAAACATAAACTTACTGTATGACCCAACAAATCCACCCCTAGAAATCTACCCAAAACAAATAAAAGCTTATCTTCACCCAAAGACTTGTACATGAATACTTACAGTGGCATTCTCCACAACAGTCAAAACTAGAAACAACCCAAACATCCATATACTGGTAAACCAATAAACAAAATGTGGCAGATCCATATAGTCAAATACTAATCAGCAATAAAAACAAACTATTGATAAATACTAGACCTGGAAAACCTCAACAACATAAAGTAAGTGGAAAAAAAAAAAACCCAGACACAAAAATGTTACGTTTTGTATTATTTCATTTATGTAAAACTTCTACAAAAGGCAAATCAAATTTAAAGAGAAAACTATTGTTGGTTTCCTAAGTCTGATGTGGGAGCAAGGATTGACTGCAAACAGGCATGGAATGTTCTAATATTGGATTGTGATGATGGCTTCACAACTCTATACACTTCATAGAAATAACAATATACTTATTATAATGGGTGAACTTTAGCACATGCAGATTATAGCTCAAAAAGGCCATTAAAAAGTAACAAAAATAATACACCCATGTTCATAGCAGCATTATTCATAATAACCAAAAGGTAAAAGTAGCCCAAGAGTCCTTCCACAGACAGATAAATGAAATGTGGTATACACATATAGAGCAATATTGTTCAGCCTTAAAAGGAAGGAAATTCTGACATATGCTATAACATGGATGAACCTTAAGTATAAGTGGAAGAAGCCAGTCATAAAAAGAGAAAATTTTTTTTAAAAAGAGAAATATTGAATAATTCCATTTGTATGAGGTACCTTGGGTGGTCAAATTTATATACACAAAAAGCAGAACTAGTGGTTTCCAAGGGCTGTGAGGTGGAGATAAAAAGTTGTTATTTTTCTCCCTCTGCCTCTGCCCCTCTCCCCACCTCAAAAACAAACAAACAAAAAAACCAAAAAACCCTTCATTGCTACTTTGTTTTAATTATAAAATTATAAAATGTTTGGAAGAGAGAAATGTACAAAGAATACCCACCCATACCCATGCACCCTCAGTCAGCTCTATCCTTGCATGACATTTTATCATACTTGCTTCAGATCAGTTTAAAGAAAATAGTTCAGAATGTTTGAAGCCCTTTGCTTGTTTGCAATAACATTCTCCTTCCTCTCTCCACCTTCACAAAGATGACCACCATCCTAAACCCTGCAAGTAATACACTTACATAGCCATATGTATGTATGTATGTATGTATGTATGTATGTACATATGTATGTATGCATGTATGTTTGTGTTTGTATGTATGCTTTTCTTACATAAATAAAAAATACTAGGTTTACATTTTTACAACCAAGGGACAATTATCAAAACTAAGAAACCAACACTGCTACAAATACACTTACACTACAGACTTTATTATATTTCACCAGTTTATTGGTATTCTTTGGGATTCCAGAACCTGATTTAAAATCCCACATTGCATTAGTTTCCAAATCTCCTTAATCTCCTCTGAACTCTAACAGTTCTGTCTTTCCTTGCCCTTCATGACTATCATTTTTCAAGAGTACTCATCAGGTTCAAATAAACTGTCTTTCAGTTTGCACTGGATGACGTTTTTTCATAGCTGGAGTAAGTTATAGACTTGGGGCAAGGATACCAGAGAGCTTGGTTAAGGTGGTCTGATAGGTTTCTTCACTGATAAGTTACTATTTTGTCTTTGTAATTAATGAATGTTTTGTAGGAGAAATTTTGAAGCTACGTAATACTGTGCTTTCTTGTATACTTCTACCCACTAATTTCAGCTTTCATTAGTGGATCTTGCCTACAGCAATTATTCCTCTGGTATTCCAATAGTGATTTTCTATTTTCCTCATTCCTTCTACATTTATTAATTCTCTAAGAAATTAAGTGGCCCTTTTCCACTTATTTGTTCAACCACTGTTTATATTAGTATGGACTTACAAGTATTTATTTTAAGTCATCATATTTATCTACTTTGTTGCACAAATTGTTCTGGCTTTAGTTATTTGGAACTCTTCCAGGTCAGCTTTTGTGTCCTTTTGACATACTCACATCATTTTTTTAAAGAACTTCCTTATTTTCTAACACCACAAATGTTCCAGGAACATTTTGTATTTTCCTTGTCCCAATCTTGGGGTCATATACTTTGCCAAGGAGCCCTGTTTCCTTTTGTTTGAGAATGATATTTAAAAACCAAGATCTGGGCACAGCATGTGCTCACTGCTACTGGGGTGTCACTACTTCTAGACCCTCTTAGTAGATAAGGCTAGGAAATGTGTATGTATATACTAACTGGTGTACATGGATAAATCTATATTTATTGTATCTATCTACCTATTAAAAGGGAAAAAAAAAAACACACTAGTTCAGGGCACCTTGGTGGCTCAATGGGTTAAGCCTCTGCTTCTGGCTCAGGTCACGATCTCAGGGTCCTGGGATCATGTCCCACATTGGGATCTCTACTCAGCAGGGAGTCTTCTTCCCAGCCCCCCACTGCCTGCCTTTCTGTCTACTTGTGATCTCTGTCAAATAAATAAATAAAATCTTTAAAAATAAAAAAAGGGGGGGAACATTAGTTCATATTGATGTCTCCAATTCCAATCCAGTACCAAAGGGTTTATTCTAGCATTCCCATTTGCTTATTTGTAATTTCTTTCTCTGACAGTAAGACACCTGCTTTTCCTAAACTACAATATATTTACTTATTTGTTCAACAGTAGTATACATGCAGTTTCAGAACTGCTACTTTTTATAAATCTCCAATTCCAATGTTCATTGTAAGTGCATATATAGAAATACAATTCATTTTTGTATATTAACATTGTATCCTGCAGCTTGGTAAACATAATTAGTTCTAGAAACTTTTCTAGAGCCTTTGGAATTTTCTAATGTATATTATTATGTTAGCAAATAGATACAGTTTTATGCTTACTTTACTAAACTGTATGCCTTTCATTTCTTTTTCTTGCTTTATTACACTGGCTAGGACTTCAAGGATGATGTGGAATAGGAGTGGTGAGAGTGAACATCCTGCCTTCTCAATCTTAGATAGCTAGTATTCAGGTTTTCATCATTTAGAATAATGTTACTATAGCATTTTTATAGATTCTTTTTATGTGGTTAGGGAAGTTCCTTACTCTTCCTACTTTTCCAAGAGCTTTTATCATGAATGGATGTTAAATTTTTTTCAGGTGCTTTTTCTGCATCTGTGGAGATGACCAACCTGTAAAGTAACTTAGACACACACATACATGCACACACAGCCTATAACAAATTGAAATGTGCTGAATTTGTAAATTAATTTGGAGACAATTTCAAGATATTTAGCCTTCTTAACCATGGCATTATGCATCTCCATGAGGTCTTCTTTTATGTTTTTCAATAAAGTTTTACAAAGTCCTCTATTAAAATGTGATGTAATATTTCTTGATTTATTCAAAGGTTCTGTAGTTTTTGCTAATTTTATAAATGATATCAGTTTTATAATATGTTCTAAATTTTTGTCCTTAGTTTTTAAAAATGTAACTTGTTTTTCTACACAGATTTTGAATCCAGCAATCTTGACAAACTCTCTTATCATTCTGTAGACATTTGTGACTAGATATTCATGAATTCACTAAGTAAATAATCACCTTCTTAATTCTTATATATTTTAATTATTTACTATTTTGTTGAAGTATAATTGACATACATTATATTAGTTTCAGGTATACACCATTATGATTCAACATTTGTGTACACTGCAAAGTGATCAACATGGTTTAAGTCTAGTTACTGTCTGTCACCATACAAAGTTACCAAAACTTTTTTAAATTTACTCTTCTTATGTATTGGAAGAAACTGGTTTCTTACATTTATGCTCATCTTACAATCAGAGACACTGCCTGCCTTTGTTCCAGATTATCTTTTCAAAGATGTTTGTATATGAACAGTCTTAGAAGACAAAGATAGTGCCTACAAAGGGCAGGCATGCATAGTGTCCAATATAATAAAGATAGCATCTCCTTCCAGAAGAAAGGGAAGGCCTATTTATTTCTCATCACAAAAGATTCAGGTTCCCTAATCTTTGGGTTTCCCTCTTGTTATATAACCCACTGCATGTTTAAGTATCAGTTAGCATTCTTCTTGTTGTCTTTTGGGAATTGAGACTCAGGAAAACAGTGCAAAAAAATTGCTGATATTCTGTCTATTGCTATTGCTACAAAAAATAAACTCCTTTGTTTCTGATGTCATTTCTCCTGCCAGCAGCCATGAAACTCTAGAAGGCTACCTTCTTAAATTGCAAGTAGGCTAAAACCACAGACCTTCACAGTTCTTGACATTAATGTGTCAGCTAGAACCTCCAGTACAAAGGTGACCTGTGGGCAGCTTCATCCTGATTATAAAGGGAATACTTTTAACATTTCACCATTAAGCATAATAATGGATTTAGATCCTTAGTGGATACTCCTTTTCAGGTTATGGGGAATGGTTAAAAAAAATTCCTAAACCACTTAACTTGGGAAACTGTTGCCTAAATGGCCTAAAAGAGTTGACATAGTTTTCAAAAGTGGCTCTCCTTAGAATTAAAAGTAGGAAAGGGATTTCTAAGATGAAGCTATTAGAATTTCAGATAATACAATTTTTCATTATGTCCTGCCCAAAGGACCCTTGACATTCTCAGCCCCCACCAACAAGATACCAATAGTATCCCTAGTCTTAATGATTGAAAACCCTTCAATTTTTTCAAATGATTTCCCAGAGTAGGAGTTGCCAGATTTTCTACTATAAAAAGCCAAACAGTAAATATTTTAGGTTTTGTGGGCCTTCCAGCCTCCTGTTGCAACTAAACTTTGCTGTCATAATGCAAAAGCAGCCATACAGAACACATAAATAAATGAACAAATCTGTGTTCCAATAAAATTACAAAACACGTGGTGGCAAGACTTGACCTGTAGGCTATACTTGACCCCTGCACTAGAGAGATGGTACAGAGTAGAAGATCTTCAAATTTCACAGATAAGGAAACTGGGATCAGGGATGAAATTATTTGGGACGCCTGGGTGGCTAAATGGCTTGAAGCCTCTGCCTTCGGTTCAGGTCATGATCCCAGGATCTTGGGATCAAGCCCCACATCAGGCTCTCTGCTCCACAGGGAGCCTGCTTCCTCCTCTCTCTCTCTCTCTGCCTGCCTCTCTGCCTACTTGTGATCTCTGTCTGTCACTTAAATAAATAAAATCTTAAAAAAAAGATTTGGCCAGCATCTTAATTGCACAGAGCAAAGATTAGAACCCAGGCTTCCTAACCATCATTGCTCTTCCCACTACATTACCCAGCAGAATAAATGACACCCTGGCACAATCTGCCTCAGTAAGTATTTTTATCCATTTCTACTAAATGTATGCAAAATATATGGATATTTGGCATATATTCATGAATATTCAAGTCTCTGCTCCAGGTCCCTCCTCTGTGGTCTGCATCATTTCTCTAGTTTTGCACCATTCCCAGATGAAGACACCACTGTTCCATCTCAAGTATGTTCATTAAAACATACACTACGACTTGGTTGTATGCTGAACTCAGAAGCAGAGACATCCCACAACAACTCAGCATAAATCACTCATCTGTTGAATATTTCT
This sequence comes from Martes martes, assembly GCF_963455335.1. NCBI lineage: Eukaryota > Metazoa > Chordata > Mammalia > Carnivora > Mustelidae > Martes > Martes martes. The sequence goes on along the minus strand of NC_137902.1, from coordinate 28,812,581 downwards.
AAGGCTATCCTCACAGTATTGAACACAGCCCTGATTATTCATCTGTACATGAGAACTCACACCTAATCAAATTGAAATCTATTTTCTAATGAGAGTCCCTGCCGAACTAGATCTAATACTAATGTATACAAAATCTCAGAGTGTATCACATCTACTAACCTTCTGTCATCTGCAACTGCTGAGATCCCATCTACAAAGATTTTTTATTTGGCTACATTGATTACTTTTTTTAAGTTTTTATTTTAATTCCAGTTAGTTAATATGCAGTGTTATATTAGTTTATGGCTGACTGATTCTTCACAGAAGTGATAAATAAATTGCCTCATGGAAGGACTATGTAATCATAAATAGTTGTTAGCAGTGATACACACAACTTGAAGTAAAGCACAGAAGAAGAAAGATAGCTACACAACCAGCCTTGGCCAAAACCAAAACTTTTGCTAGTTTATTCAGTATACCTGGGGCCATGTTTACCCACACTTGGTGGGATTCACACATTGGATAGGAGACTGGACTACATGAACTGAAGTACTTTCAACTCTAACATTTAGTTAACCTGTACTCAAAAGAAAAAAAAAAAGAATATTTCATCCTGGTGAAACTCTCATAGAAGAACTCAGCCATGAAGAACAGACAGAATTTAGATATGGAAAGAGAAGACAGAAGTGCATGAAGAGATCAGTGTAGATTTGCACCAATGGGCTACTCTCTTCCTCCTCACATTGAAACAGTAAAAACCACTCAGAAACTCAAGAAACCCCTAAAGAGACAATCTTCTAAAAAATGGTTTAGAATTTACTGCACCAAAAGCAGCAGTCATGAATGCCAATTAGAGCCAATGGCCTCATATATTTGGTCACTGAGTAGCAATAATCCTAAATGGCAATTTCAGTTGGAATCTGATCTATTCAAATCTTTTGAAGCAGGCAAGGACAGGAGGCAACAATTATATTTAATATATGTTTTTTAATGAAGAAGAGAAGAAATATTTATGCACTGGATTAGAGTTCAGTAGCACTTACCTTCATTCTGTGCCTGAAAAAACTAATTTAGCTTCTTGGGGAGTTGACTTCTTCCCATGGTATGGGTAGACTGGATCAGATTAGAACATTTATATCCTTGGTTTATCATCATTTAGATGTATTATAAGTTCTTCAAAGGGCAATGTTTAATACAAAGTTAATAAATGTCAAAGTCAAACAGAAACTAAACAGAATTCTAAAGAAATTACAACAAAGATTTAGACGTCCAAATTTTGTTAAGAATTTGTCAAGTATCATCAGTTGCTTGCCTAACTTGGAAGCAAACCAAATTTCCTCATATGGATGGCTTTGGAGCCTCCTAGTGGCAGCCTCAGGGGACCTACTAATGAATAGTTACGGAAAGGACCAGGCTTTCAAGAGAGAGTTAGTTGGTATGCTGCTGATCAATTCAAACAAACTCATCAACTCCCACAATGTGTTCAATACACTATATTGGAAACTAGGAATGCAAAGATGAATAAATGTTGGTTCCTACCCTCATGGAGCTCACAACCTATTATACAAACAAGTAAGAAAAGAAATAACTCTGAAATGATACAGTGAGCACTTACAATCTGCATGAATAGGGAAGGGGGATGAAGTCAGGAGTGAGTACTAAAGGAGGCTAACTTCTTAGCTATGTCCTTATTAAAGGATAAGTCTACCTGATGGAGAATCCAAGTAGATTATATATTTTCATGCCTTCGCTAATTTTGCTTCCTGTCTGAAATATTCCCTTTTCCACATATCATACTTAGAATACTAAGATTAGAGTACAGTAGGGTGGGAAGAAAGTTGAAAAAACACACTAGGAGCAAACTTACCAGTGCCTTTATGATTTGAACTTTATCTTCCAGGCTCTGAAGAGATGTCAGAGTGTCTAACTCAGGTGACTACTGAAGATTATTCAGAAAATAACTCTGATAGCAGTATGAGATTTCTATTAGGAGAGCTGGGGAGCAGCTCAACTGTCTTAACAGTTCAGGAGAGGGATGGGAAATGATAGTAGCACAGCAGTAGCAAGAAAAAAAATTCTAGAGTGAAGAACAACTATCCCTAACAGCCATGTGAATATGGGAGATTAGGCTCAGAAAAGAATCAAAAACAGTTCAGTTTTCCTCAAAAGAAAAGGTAGACAGTGATGCCATTAATCAAGGTAGGGAACACAGAGGTCAAGAGAATGAGTAATAGCAGGGAACTTTAGTAAATTTTATTTGGTGAACAAATTGTATCTGGGGTTTGTTTAAGAAACACTAGAAAGTACCTATAAAACTCATAAGTCTGAACAAATTACATTATAACCATCTCAGAACAACCACAAGAGTTATAACCACTATTAAAATATTAAATGTTGTTATCTACTAGTGGTATATGAAAAGGAACAATTACTTCCACTTTCATAAACAACATCCTGAAGTTGACTGATCCAATCTCAGAAGGCTAACCTCCTATTAGACAACAAAAAAATTTTAACAAAGGTAAACATCTTATTCCTCTAACTTTTGTCCTCTTTGGCTTATCCAAAAATACCCATCCTCCAAGGATATACCTTGAGTTTCATCTTGGCCACAAAGCCTTATCTTATTCTTTAGGACCCTATATATTAATTAGGTTAACATTTATGGACTTTTATAGCATTTATAGATAATATTCTACTATATTAAATTTTGTTGTGTTTCTCCAACTATATGTAAGTCCCTTAAGAAGTGAGGCATAGGCCTACTTCTGCTCTCAGCCAGAGGCCAACTAATTACCTATTCTAACTAACCACTCATTCCATCCCCCTTATATTTTACAAATGATAAAACAGGGCCCAGACAAGTTACCTAACTTAACCAGGGGTTCATATGTAGCTTGTGGTAGATGTCAGACTAAATCCATATACATTTCTATGCTTTCAGGTACCCCATAAGTATCAGTGAGCTAACTGTGTGTTAGCTCACTGATACTTTTGCATCTTAAAAGGACACTCTTTTAAAAGGCACTTTTGCATCTTAAAAAGACACTCAAACACCAAAAGATACAAATTAGTGATTATTTAGTGATAAAATTATAAGCTCCCTGAAAGGCAGTAAGGAAGATATTTGGGGACAGAATTCTGGGAAACTTAAAATGGTATCACAAATTTCAGCATCTAGTCATGAAGGAAAAGTAGGAACTGGGTTAACCCTCCTACCTTAAATAACTTTTTAAAAAGACCAAGATATGCAAAACAATGGAAAACAGAAAATACAGGACAGTGGTCCCTGAGGAAGGGGAAAAAAAGTGAGCCCTATGATGCTATACCAATTACTACCTAAAGAGAGCTTTCAGGCTGTAGTACAAGGAGGAGGAACCCAAACAGAACTCAGCAGTCTTACTGACTTGAAGAGACAAAGTTCAGAGTTAGGAGAGGCCAAGGCAGCTAGAGTTTACAGAACAAAGAACAGGAGAGAAAAGAGCTACACAAAGAGCTCAGAGACTACAGTGGATTGCCTGACACTGCTGGCTGATGACCTGTAGTATGTGAGAAAACTACCAAGGCCAGGAAAAGAACCACAAGGAAGCAGTAAGTGGAACAATCACCACAGTTTACACAAGACCAGGAACAGTTCATGTTCAGGCCAGCAAGACTAAAAAGACTTCATAACACACAAGGTATAAAGTAAGAAGGGTATGGATGTATAAAGTATTGCTTCAAGAAAGATTCTGCCTCAAGAGAGAAGCCAAATTAGCCAAAGACTAAAGACTCTTTTTGAACTTAAAAGAAAGCCTTGAAAAAAATCAAACTGATCCACAGAACTTAAATTTCCCTCACAAAAAGACAAAAAAATTTTAAAGGAATATCAGAATATCCAGCATCCAAAAATGCAAAATTGAAAATGTCAGGCTTCCAATTAAAAATTCCTAGGCAAACAAAGAAGCATGAAAATATTACCCATAAATGAGAGAAAAATCAATAAACATACAGAGAAATGACAAAGATGATGGAAGTAGTAACCAAAGACTTCATTAAAAACTATTAAAACTATATTCTCTATGTTTAAGAAGAGAAAGCTCAAGAGTAAAAATGAGAAAAAAAAACTGAATTTCTGAAAACAAAAAATGTAATAAATGAAACAAAATTAAACTTGATTAAATTAATGCCACTTACACACTGCAGAAAAACGGATTAATGGAATTGAAGACATAGTAGTAGGAACTATATTAAAAAAAAAAATAAAAACAGATTCAGCAAGGAAAAAAGACTGAAAAAAACAGAGCATCACTGAGCCACCAGACAATACTAAGCAGTGTAACACATGAATAATTTTTGCCAAAAAAGGGTGGGAGTAGAACAGGAAAAAAAACTTGAAAAAATAATGTTCAAAACTTCCAAATTAGATGGAAACTACAACCTAGAAAGGCTCTAGAAGAGGAAATAGGAAAAGCACTACACCAAAGCACATGATATTCAAACTGCTGTAAGCCAGAGATAAAGAGAAAATCTTTTTTCATTATCAATGTTTATTCATTTGATCGAGCCTAGAACACACAGAAAATAGTTTCACAGTTGCTAACTCATATTACTACAAAAAGGAATTCATATTTGTTTACTGTTCTCTCTTTGTGGAATACAAAAACCCTTTCTCAAGTTTTATCAAGAAAGAGTTGACCTACATCACTGTATAAGTTAAAGACACACAGAATTATGGTTTTATGTACATATATTATGAAATGATGACCACAACAGATTCAGCAAAATTCCACCTTCTCATACAGATACAACAAGAAAAGAAAGAAAAAAGGGGGGGGATTTTCTCTTTGTGATGAGAACTCTTAGGATTTACTCTCTTAAAAACTTTCCTATATATTATACAGCAGTGTTAGCTTTAGTCATCCTGTGTATATTACATTCCAGTACTTATCTTAAGCATTCAATTCATTTTCCCAAAAGCAGACATTCATGTAATCCCTGCCCCTATCAAGTTTAGAACATTTTTCTCAGGCTCCTTCCTAGTTGTTCTCCTCTGGTGCCGAGTTATTTTTCTGAATTTTTGTCTTGAATATACCACAATCTGTTTATATATTTTCCTGTTGGTGGGCATCTGAATTATTTCCATTTTTTGGCTATTTTGAACAAAGCTTATACAACTATTCTTGGGCAAAATTTATTTTTTAGGTTGACTGATGGATTGATTGATTTGATTTAACAGAGAAAAACACAGCAAGAGAGGAACACAAGCAGCAGAGTGGGAGAGGGAGAAGCAGGCTTCCCACTAGACAGGGAGCCCCATGCAGGGCTTGATCCCATCAGAACCTGGTCCCAAAGCAGATGCTTAACAACTGAGCCACCAGGCACCCCAGATAAAACTTTTTGTAAAGATGTATTTTCATTTCTCTTGGATAAATACCTAGGAGTGGAATTGTTTAGATCAGACAATAGGTACATATTCGATTTTGTAAGACACTGCCAAACTTTCTTGTAATTTATTGTTCCAATTTGCCTTGCCATATTCTATGTATATGTATATATATTCTATGTATTTCAGTTGCCCCACATCCTTGCTTACATTTGTTTTATTTTCTCATCCAAGACTTTATTTAAAGTCAAGTTAGTTAACATATAGTGTAGTATTAGTATCCAGGGTACAATTTAGTGATACATCAGTTGCATACAACACCCAGTGCTCATTACATCAATTGTCCTCCTTAATGCCCATCACTCAGTTACCCATCCCTCCATCCCTCCAGCAACACTGTTTTTTCCCTTATAGTTAAGAGTCTCTTATGGTTTGTCTCCCTCTCTGTTTTTATCTTATTTTTCCTTCTCTTCTCCTATGTTCATCTGTTTTCTTTCCTAAACTCCACATATAAGTGAAATCATATGGTATTTGTCTTTCTCTGACTGATTTATTTCAATTAGCATAATACCCTCTAGTCCCATCCGCACTGTTACAAATGACAAGATTTCATTCTTTTTGCCAGCTGAACAATATTCCACTGTGTACATGTCACATTTTCTTTATCCATTCATCTGTCATCTGGGCTCTTTCCATATTTTGGCTCTTGTGCACATTGCTGCTATAAACACTGGGGTGCATGTGCCCATTTGAATCAGTATTTTTGCATTCCTTAGATAAATTCCTAGTAGTGCAACTGCTGGGTCATAGGGTAGTCATATTTTTAACTTTTTGAGGAACCTCCATAGTGTTTTCCAGAGTGGCTAAACCAGCTTGCATTTTCACCAACAGTGTAAGAGGGTTCCCCTTTCTCCACACTAAAGAGAAAATCTTAATAGTACACAGAACAAAAGACGCTTTGGTATGGGGGGCAACATGTATATTATATATAGATATATAATGACAGCAAACTTTTTGTCAGAAACAACACAAGCAAGAGAGAGGCAAGATGGTGGAGGAATAGCGGACTGAAATGACATCAGATCGCAGGAGTTCAGCTAGATAGTTATCAAGCCATTCCGAACACCTACAAACTCAACAGGAGATCATCAGGAGAAGAGCAGCAATTCTAGGAACAGAAAATTGAACACTTTGTGAAGGGCAGGATGAGCGGAGAAGTGAATCTGTAGCGACAGGACGATAGACCGCTGGGGGGAGGGGCCAGCTCCCTGCAAGCAGTGGAGCAGCGGAGCACAAAATCAGAACTTTTAGAAGTCTACTCCACTGAGGGACATCACTCAGTGGCTAAGCGGAGGTGAAGCCCTCCCAGGGACAGTGTGGTCTCAGGTTCCACAGGGTCACAGAAAGATTGGGGATATCTGAGTGTGGCAGAGCTCCCAGGTACTGGAGCAGGGAAGCCAACTACAAAGACAGAGCTGAGGAGTGAGCTCTCAGCTTGGGGTTACCTTAAACCATGATCCAAGGCACAGTCGGGCCAGTGCCATTTAAGCAGGGACCCCATAAGTGGCAGATCCAGGGAGACTCAACTTCTTCCTCTAGAAGAGCAGCACAGCAGGAATCTGCTAGGTTTGGAGACTCCAAATGGGGCTGTGCACCAGAGAAAGAAACACTCGGTCATAGGCCAGATGAGCTCGGAGTAGGGCCAGAGACCAGGGAGACAGGAGTGATTGATTGCTTATCTCTGAGGGCTCACTGAGGAGCGAGGCCCTGAGCTCTCACCTCCTTCAGGCCGGAGATTGGAAGGCCACGTTTTTCATTTCCGTCCTCCAGAACTCTATAGAAAACGTTCCAGGAACAAAACTCCCAAGCAAACCCGAGAAGATTTCTTAGCCTGGCCCCTGGCAAGGGCGGTGCATTTCCACCTCGGGTAAAGACATTTGAGAATCACTACAACAGGCCCCTCACCCAGAAGATCAGAGAGAACATCCAGCCAAGACCAAGCTCACCGAACAAGGAGAATAGCAGAACTCCAGAGCTAGGGGAAAGCAATGCATGGAATTCATGGCTTTCTCCCCATGATCCTTTATAGTCTTGCAAAGTAAAATTAAATTTTATTAATTTTATTTTTTCTTATTATAATTTTTTTAACTTTTCATCTTTCCTCCTTAAACCTTTCTTAACTAGTTTATCTTCACAATGCCCTTCTTAAAAAAAAAAATCTTTTTAAACCTTCATTATTATAATCATATTTTACCCTTCAATGTATTCAACCTTATTTTTGTATACAAATAGGGTTTTTTTTTTCTAAAAAAATTTAGGATACAATTTTTTCTAATAGATCAAAATATGCCCTAAATCTAGCACAGGACGTTGTTCTAGTCTCCAGCCTGAACACATTCTCTTTTTCTTTTTTCTCTTTCTTTTTCCAACCAACTTATCAATTCCTGTTTAAGAATTTATTTTTTTAGTTTTCAACTGTACAATCATATTCCATCCCTCCATCGTATTTACTCTTATTTTTGTATATATAGAAGTTTTTCTTTCTTTAAAATTTTGGGAGGTAGATTCTTCTAAGACCCAAAATCAAGTGGGAGGCTCTGTTCTATTCACCAGTCTAATACATATATACTTTGTTTTATATTTCTTTTTACCACTGTTCTTCCCCTCCCGGTTTGGGGTCTCTTCTGATTTGGTTAGTGTACATTTTTCTGGGGTCTTCGCCACCCTTATAGTATTTCATTCTCTCGTTCATAAATTCTTATCTGGATAAAATGACAAGGCAGAAAAACTCACCACAAAAAAAAAGAACAAGAGGAAGTACCGAATGCTACAGACCTAATCAATACGGACATTGGTAATATGTCAGATCCAGGTTCAGAATGACGATGCACAAGGTGCTAGTCGGGCTCAAAAAAGGCATGGAAGGTATTAGAGAAACTCTGTCTGCAGAAATAAAAACCCTCTCTGGAGAAATAAAAGAACTAAAATCTAACCAAGCTGAAATCAAAAAAGCTATTAATGAGGTGCAATCAAAAATGGAGGCTCTTGAGGGGAGGAGTCAAGATGGCGGAGAAGTAGCAGGCTGAGACGACATCGGGTAGCAGGAGATCAGCTAGATAGCTTATCTAACCATTGTGAACACCTATAAATCCAACGGGAAATCGAAGAGAAGAAGAGCAACAATCCCAGAAACAGAAAATCGATCACTTTCTGAAAGGTAGGACCTGCGGAGAAGTGAATCCAAAGCGACGGGAAGATAGACCCCGGGGGGAGGGGCCGGCACCCGGCAAGCGGCGGAGCGACGGAGCACAAAATCGGGACTTTTAAAAGTTGGCTCCACTGGGAGACATCGCTCCAGAGGCTAAACTGGGGGGAAACCCAGGCGGGGTCAGCATAACCCCAGGACCCGCGGGGTCACAGAAGGACTGGGGGTGTCTGAGTGCCGCAGAGCTCGCAGGTATTAGAGCGGGGAAGCCGGCTATAGCGACAAAGCCGAGGAGTGAGCTCTAAGCCCCGGGTTACCTTGTGCCGGTCGCAGGCTGGGTGGGCTCGGAGCGCGGCCGGAGGCCACGGAGACAAAAGCGACCCGGCGCTTTTCTCCAGCTCCAACAATTGACTGCTTTCCTCGAGGCGCGACCGCAAGCCAGGGAGGCGGGGCTATTGGGCGCTTTGCTCTGAGAGCGCACTGAGGAGCGGAACCCCAAGCTCTTGGCTCCTCTGGGCCGAGAGATTGGGAGGCCGCCATCTTCATTCCCGTCCTCCGGAACTCTACGGAAAGCGCTCAGGGAACAAAAGCTCCCGAAAGCGAACCCGAGCGGATTACTTAGCCCGGCCCCTGGCAAGGGCGGTGCAATTCCGCCTGCGGCAAAGACTCTTGAGAATCACTACAACAGGCCCCTCCCCCAGAAGATCAACAAGAAACCATCCAAAACCAACTTCAGTCACCAAGAACAGCGGAATTCCACAGCAGGAGAAAGCAAATCCTACCTGGACAAAATGACAAGGCGGAAAAACTCACCTCAAAAAAAAGAACAAGAGGCCGTACCGAAGGCTGGAGACCTAATCAATACAGACATAGGTAGCATGACAGATCTAGAGTTCAGAATGACAATTCTCAAGGTTCTAGCCGGGCTCGAAAAAGGCATAGAAGATATTAGAGAAACCCTCTCCGGAGAGATAAAAGCCCTTTCTGGAGAAATAAAAGAACTAAAATCTAACCAAGTTGAAATCAAAAAAGCTATTCATGAGGTGCAATCAAAAATGGAAGCTCTCACTGCCAGGATAAATGAGGCAGAAGAAAGAATTAGTGACATAGAAGACCAAATGACAGAGAATAAAGAAGCTGAGCAAAAGAGAGACAAACAACTACTGGAACACGAGGAGAGGATTCGAGAGATAAGTGACACCATAAGACGACACAACATTAGAATAATTGGGATTCCAGAAGAAGAAGAAAGAGAGAGGGGAGCAGAAGGTATATTGGAGACAATTATTGGAGAGAATTTCCCTAATATGGCAAAGGGAACAAACATCAAAATCCAGGAGATGCTAAGAACGCCCCTCAAAATCAATAAAAATAGGTCCACACCTCGTCACCTGATAGTAAAATTTACAAGTCTTAGCGACAAAGAGAAAATCCTGAAAGCAGCCCGGGAAAAGAAGTCTGTAACATACAAGGGTAAAAACATTAGATTGGCAGCGGACCTATCCACAGAGACCTGGCAGGCCAGAAAGAACTGGCATGATATATTCAGAGCACTAAACGAGAAAAACATGCAGCCAAGAATACTATATCCGGCTAGGCTATCATTGAAAATAGAAGGAGAGATAAAGAGCTTCCAGGACAAACAAAAGCTGAAAGAATTTGCAAACACCAAACCAGCTCTACAGGAAATATTGAAAGGGGTCCTCTAAGCAAAGAGAGACCCTAAAAGTAGTAGATCAGAAAGAAACAGAAACAATATACAGTAACAATCATCTTACAGGCAATACAATGGCACTAAATTCATATCTCTCAATAGTTACCCTGAATGTTAATGGGCTAAATGCCCCAATCAAAAGACACAGGGTATCAGAATGGATAAAAAAACAAAACCCATCAATATGCTGCCTACAAGAAACTCATTTTAGACCCGAAGACACCTCCAGATTTAAAGTGAGGGGGTGGAAAACAATGTACCATGCTAATGGACATCAGAAGAAAGCTGGGGTGGCAATCCTTATATCAGATCAATTAGATTTTAAGCCAAAGACTATAATAAGAGATGAGGAAGGACACTATATCATACTCAAAGGGTCTGTCCAACAAGAAGATCTAACAATCTTAAATATATATGCCCCTAACATGGGAGCAGCCAACTATATAAACCAATTAATAACAAAATCAAAGAAATACATCGACAGTAATACAATAATAGCAGGGGACTTTAACACTCCCCTCACTGAAATGGACAGATCATCTAAGCAAAAGATCAACAAGGAAATAAAGGCCTTAAATGACACACTGGACCAGATGGACATCACAGATATATTCAGAACATTCCATCCCAAAGCAACAGAATATACATTCTTCTCTAGTGCACATGGAACATTCTCCAGAATAGACCACATCCTGGGTCATAAATCAGGTCTCAATCGGTACCAAAAGATCGAGATCATTCCCTGCATATTTTCAGACCACAATGCTCTGAAGCTCGAACTCAATCACAAGAGGAAATTTGGAAAGAACGCAAATACATGGAGACTAAACAGCATCCTTCTAAAAAATGAATGGGTCAACCAGGAAATTAAAGAAGAATTGAAAAAATTCATGGAAACAAATGATAATGAAAACACAACAGTTCAAAATCTGTGGGACACAACAAAGGCAGTCCTGAGAGGAAAATATATAGCAGTGCAAGCCTTTCTCAAGAAACAAGAAAGGTCTCAAATACACAACCTAACCCTACACCTAAAGGAGCTGGAGAGAGAACAAGAAAGAAAGCCTAAACCCAGCAGGAGAAGAGAAATCATAAAGATTTATGTGGAAAACTTCCAAAACTCACTTTATGAGGTCAGCATTACCTTGATCCCAAAACGAGACAAGGACCCCATCAATAAAGAGAATTACAGACCAGTATCTTTGATGAACACAGATGTGAAAATTCTCACCAGAATACTAGCCAATAGGATCCAACAGTACATTAAAAAGATTATTCACCACGACCAACTAGGATTTATTCCAGGCCTACAAGGTTGGTTCAACATTCGCAAATCAATCAATGTGATACAATACATTAATAAAAGAAAGAACAAGAACTGTATGATACTCTCAATAGATGCTGAAAAAGCATCTGACAAAGTACAGCTGCCTTTCCTGATCAAAACTCTTCAAAGTGTAGGGATAGAGAGTACATGCCTCAATATCATCAAAGCCATCTATGAAAAACCCACTGCAAATATCATTCTCCCTGGAGAAAAACTGAGAGCTTTTCCGCTAAGGTCAGGAACATGGCAGGGATGTCCATTATCACCACTGCTGTTCAACATAGTACTAGAAGTCCTAGCCTCAGCAATCAGACAACAAAAAGAAATTAAAGGCATCCAAATCAGCAAAGAAGAAGTCAAACCATCACTCTTTGCAGATGATATGATGCTTTATGTGGAAAACCCAAAAGACTCAACTCTAAAACTGCTAGAACTCATACAGGAATTCAATAAAGTGTCATGATATAAAAGCAATGCACAGAAATTGGTTGCATTTCTGTACACCAACAACAAGACAGAAGAAAGAGAAATTAAGGAGTCAATCCCATTTACAATTGCACCCAAAACCATGAGATACCTAGGAATAAACCTAACCAAAGAGGCAAAGAATCTATACTCAGAAAACTGTAAAGTACTCATGAAAGGAACTGAGGGAGACACAAAGAAATGAAAAAGAGTTCCATGCTTATGGATTGGAAGAACATATATTGTGAAAATGTCTACGGTACCTAAAGCAATCTACACATGTAATGCAATCCCTATCAAAATACCATCCATTTTTTTCAAAGAAATAAAACAAATAATCCTAAAATTTATATGGAACCAGAAAAGACCCCAAATAGCAAGAGCAATGTTGGAAAAGAAAGCCAAAGTTGGCGGCATCACAATTCCAGACTTCAAGCTCTATTACAAAGATGTCATCATCAAGACAGTATGGTATTAACACAAAAACAGACACATAGATCAATGGAACAGAACAGAGAGCCCAGAAATAGATGCTCAACTCTATGGTCAGCTAATCTGTGACAAAGGAAACAACGTCAGATGGAAAAAAGATTGTCTCTTCAACAAATGGTGTTGGGAATATTGGACAGCCACATGCAGAAGAATGAAACTGGACCACTTCCTTACACCACACACAAAAATAGAATCAAAATGGATGAAGGATCTAAATGTGAGACAGGAATCCATCAAACTCCTTGAGGAGAACACAGGCAACAACCTTTTGACCTCAGCCTCAGACACATCACCAAAGACAAGGAAAGCAAGGGTAAAAATGAACTATTGGGACTTCATCAAGATAAAAGGCTTTTGCATAGCAAAGGAAACAATCAGCAAAACCAAAAGACAACTGACAGAATGGGAGAAGCTAATTGCAAATGACATATCATATAAAGGGCTAGTATCCAAAATCTATAAAGAACTTATCAAGGGGCGCCTGGGTGGCTCAGTGGGTTGAGGCTCTACCTTCGGCTCAGGTCATGATCTCAGGGTCTTGGGATTGAGCCCCACATCGGGCTCTCTCCTCGCGGGGAGCCTGCTTCCCCCTCCCTCTCTCTCTGCCTGACTCTCTGCCTTTTTGTCATCTCTGTCTGTCAAACAAATAAATAAAATATTTAAAAAAAAAGAACTTATCAAAATCAACACCCAAAGAACAAATAATCCAATCAAGAAATGGGCAGAGGACATGAACAGACATTTCTGCAAAGAAGACATCCAGATGCCAACAGACACATGAAAAAGTACTCCACATCACTCGGCATCAGGGAAATACAAACCAAAACCACAATGAGATACCACCTCACACCAGTCAGAATGGCTAAAATTAACAAGTCAGGAAATGACAGATGTTGGAGAGAATGTAGAGAAAGGGGAACCCTCCTACACTGTTGGTGGGAATGCAAGCTGGTGCAACCACTCTGAAAAGAGCATGGAAGTTCCTCAAAAAGTTGAAAATAGAGCTACCCTATGACCCAGCAATCACACTACTGGATATTTACCCTAAAGATACAAATGTAGTGATCGAAAGGGACACGTGCACCTGAATGTTTACAGCAGCAGTGTCCACTATAGCCAAACTATGGAAAGAAACTAGATGTCCACCAAGAGATGAATGGATAAAGAAGATGTGGTATATATATACAATGGAAAACTATGCAGCCATCAAAAGAAATGAAATCTTGCCATTTGCAACGAAGTGGCTGGAACTAGAGGATATTATGCTGAGCGAAATAAGTCAGTCAGAGAAAGACAATTATCATATGATCTCCCTGATATGAGGAATTTGAGAGGCAGAGTGGGGAGTCTGGGGGGATAGGGAAGGAAAAAATGAAACAAGATGGGATCGAGAGGGAGACATACCATAAGAGACTCCTAACTGCACAAAACAAACTGAGGGTTGCTCAGGGGAGGGGGTTATGGAGAGGGTGGTTGGGTTATAGACATTGGGGAGGGTATGTGATACGGTGAGTGCTGTGACGTGTGTAAGCCTGACGATCCACAGACCTGTACCCCTGGGGCAAATAATACATTATAGGTTAATCAAAGTAATTCTTAAAAATTTTTTCAAAAAAGAGAAACAACACAAGCAAACAAGCGAGACCTGACCAAATAGAGATCACCTGAAGAAAACGAAAAAGGGAAAAAGAAAGAGTAAAAAAAGAACAAAAAACAGAACAGAGAACCCAAGAGCAGAGGAGAAATATCAAATGATATATGCATAACTGGAATTCTGGAAGGTGAAGAAAGGGACAACAGGGCTAAATTAATAATGGCTGAGAATTTTCCAAAACCAATGCCAGATGCAATAAACTCAGATAAATTATAGGATAAATACCAACAACAACCAAACACAAATGCACATGCGCATGCACGCATACACACACACACACACACACACACGACACACACCTAAGTATATCAAAGTCAAAATGCTAAAAACCAGAGATAAAATCTTGAAAGGAATCAGAGAAAAATGACACAGTGCCTACAAAGGAACAAGGATAAGAATTACAGCAAACTTCCCATTAGAAAGCATGGAACTAGTGACACCTTTAAAGTGTTAAAACAAAAAAAAGTCAACCCAAAATTCTACACTATGAAAAGCATCCTTCAAAACTAAAGGAGAAATACCTTCTCAATCAAACAAATTGATTGTTGGTATACATTTTCCTTAAGAAATGTTAAAGTCTTTAGGCATAAGGAATATGATATAGGTCAGAAACCTGGATATAAAAACATAATAAACAGTGTCATAAAAGGAATAAATGAAGATAAAACAAAATATTTTACTTATTTTTATTTACTCTAAGAGATAACTGAATGATTCAAGCAAGTACAGGAGTAATGAATTTTGTGTATAGCATATGTTAAAATTAAATGATATCAATGGCATGAGGAATGGGAAGGAGAAGTATGGTACCTACACTATGGATAAAACTGTGTAATATTAATTAAAAGTAGATTCTGATCACTTATTTTTTGTTTGTTTCAAGTTTTTATTTAAATTTAAATTAATTAACATATAGTGTAACATTTGTTTTTCAAGAGTAGAATCTAGAGATTCATCACTAACATATATCACCCAGTGCTCATCACAACAACTGCCCTCTTAATGGGTCATGGGAATTAAGGAGATTCTGATCATTTAAAAATGTATTTTGAAAACCCTAGAACACAAAAGCATAAAATGTTTTTTAACATGATGAGTTGGACTTCATCAAAATTAAAAACTTTCTTTAATGCACAGCACACTGCCTGTCATGTAGTAAGCACTCAATACGTTACTATTAATTTCTTAAGAGGTTAAGCATACACTTATGTGCAATCCAGCAATTCCATTCCCAGGCATTTATCTCAAAGAAATAAAAACATATGTTCATGTAAAGATAGGAATTTTCAAAGCAGTTTTATTCATAATAGCCAAAAACTAGAAAGAACCCAATTTCCATCAGGCAGTAAAATGGATAAGGAAATTATAGTATATTTATTCAATGGAAACTACTTACCAATACAAAGAAACAAATTACTGATACATGCAACAACACTGATTAATCTCCAAAGTGTTACAGTAAGTGAAAGAAGCCCAATATAAAGACTATCTATTGC
This sequence comes from Martes martes, assembly GCF_963455335.1. Taxonomy (NCBI): domain Eukaryota; kingdom Metazoa; phylum Chordata; class Mammalia; order Carnivora; family Mustelidae; genus Martes; species Martes martes. The sequence goes on along the minus strand of NC_137902.1, from coordinate 28,796,884 downwards.
ATGGTGTCATTTATTTATTTTTTAATTATTTTAGAGACAGAGCATGCAAGTGAGTGAGGAAGGGGTAGAGGAGGAGAGAGAGAGAGAGAGAATCCCAAGCAGGCTCCACACCCAGCGCATTTCATAACCCTGAGATCATGACCTGAGCCAAAACCAAGAGTCGGACACCAAGCCACCAAGGCGTCCCTGCATGATTTCATTTAAATAAAAGTCTAAGTATATTTGCTGTGGGTCTTTCATAGATAGATTTTATGAAGTTCAGGAATGTTCCCTCTATCCCTATACTTTGAAGCGTTTTAATCAGGAACGGATGTTGGATTTTGTCAAATGCTTTTTCTGCATCAATTGAGAGGATCATGTGGTTCTTCTCTCTTCTCTTATTGATTTGTTCTATCACATTGATTGATTTGCGAATGTTGAACCATCCTTGTAACCCAGGGATGAATCCCACCTGGTCATGGTGGATAATCTTTTTAATGTGCTGTAGGATCCTGTTTGCTAGGATCTTGTTGAGAATCTTAGCATCCATATTCATCAGTGATATTGGTCTGAAATTCTCCTTTTTGGTAGGGTCTTTGCCTGGTTTGGGGATCAGGGTAATGCTGGCTTCATAAAAAGAGTCTGGAAGTTTTCCTTCTGCTTCAATTTTTTGAAACAGCTTCAGAAGAATAGGTGTTATTTCTTCTTTGAAAGTTTGATAGAATTCCCCAGGGAATCCGTCGGGTCCTGGGCTCTTGTTTTTTGGGAGGTTTTTGATCACTGCTTCAATCTCGTTACTAGATATTGGTCTATTCAGGTTGTCAATTTCTTCCTGGTTCAATTTTGGGAGTTTATAGTTTTCCAGGAATGCATCCATTTCATCTAGGTTGCTTAGCTTATTGGCATATAATTGTTGATAATAACTTCTGATGATTGTTTCTACTTCCTTGGTGTTAGTTGTGATCTCTCCCTTTTCATTCATAATTTTATTAATTTGGGCTTTCTCTCTTTTCTTTTGGATTAGTGTGGCCAATGGCTTATCGATCTTATTGATTCTTTCAAAAAACCAGCTCCTAGTTTCACTGATACGTTCTACTGTATCTCTGGTTTCTACCTCATTGATCTCTGCTCTAATCTTGATTATTTCCCTTCTTATGTGTGGAGTTGGTTTGATTTGTTGTTGATTCTCCAGTTCTTTAAGGTGTAGAGACAGCTGGTGTATTCTGGATTTTTCAATTTTTTTGAGGGAGGCTTGGATGGCTATGTATTTCCCCCTTAGGACCGCCTTTGCTGTATCCCATAGGTTTTGGAGTGAAGTGTCTTCATTCTCATTGGTTTCCATGAATTGTTTAAGTTCTTCTTTGATCTCCTGGTTGATCCAAGCATTCTTAAGCAAGGTGGTCTTTAGCTTCCAGGTGTTTGAGTTCCTTCTGAACTTCTCCTTGTGATTGAGCTCCAGTTTCAAAGCATTGTGATTTGAGAATATGCAGGGAATAATCTCAGTCTAGTGGAAAAAAGACAGTCTCTTCAATAAATGGTGCTGGGAAAACTGGACAGCTATATGTAGAAGAATGAAACTCGAACATTCTCTTACACCATACACAAAGATAAACTCGAAATGGATAAAAGACCTCAACGTGAGACAGGAATTCATCAGAATCCTAGAGGAGAACATAGGCAGTAACCTCTTTGATATCAGCCACAGCAACTTCTTTCAAGATATGTCTCCAAAGGCGAAGGAAACAAAAGCGAAAATGAACTTTTGGGACTTCATCAAGATCAAAAGCTTCTGCACAGCAAAAGAAACAGTCAACAAAACAAAGAGGCAACCCACGGAATGGGAGAAGATATTTGCAAATGACAGTACAGACAAAAGGTTGATATCCAGGATCTATAAAGAACTCCTCAAACTCAACACACACAAAACAGACAATCATATTAAAAAATGGGCAGAAGATATGAACAGACACTTCTCTAATGAAGACATACAAATGGCTATCAGACACATGAAAAAATGTTCATCATCACTAACCATCAGGGAGATTCAAATCAAAACCACATTGAGATACCACCTTACACCAGTTAGAATGGCCAAAATTAGCAAGACAGGAAACAACGTGTGTTGGAGAGGATGTGGAGAAAGGGGAACCCTCTTCCACTGTTGGTGGGAATGCAAGCTGGTGCAGCCACTTTGGAGAACAGTGTGGAGATTCCTCAAGAAGTTAAAAATAGAGCTTCCCTATGACCCTGCAATTGCACTGCTGGGTATTTACCCCAAAGATACAGATGTAGTGAAAAGAAGGGCCATCTGTACCCCAATGTTTATAGCAGCAATGGCCATGGTCGCCAAACTGTGGAAAGAACCAAGATGCCCTTCAACGGATGAATGGATAAGGAAAATGTGGTCCATATACACTATGGAGTATTATGCCTCCATCAGAAAGGACGAATACCCAACTTTTTTTATCAACATGGACGGGAGTGGAAGAGATTATGCTGAGTGAAATAAGTCAAGCAGAGAGAGTCAAGTACCATATGGTTTCACTTATTTGTGGAGCATAACAAATAATATAGAGGGCAAGGGTAGATGGAGAGAAGGGAGTTGAGGGAAATTGGAAGGAGAGGTGAACCATGAGAGACTATGGACTCTGAAAAACAACCTGAGGGTTTTGAAGGGGCAGGGGGTGGGAGGTTGGGGGAACCAGATGGTGGGTATTAGGGAGGGCACAGATTGCATGGAGCACTGGGTGTGGCGAAAAAACAATGAACACTGTTAATACTGAAAATAAATAAAAAATTTTTTTAAAAAAGTCTAAGTATAAAACTCTAGTGACAAAAAGCAGATCAGTGGTTCCTAGAAGAGTGGGGTGTTGACTCTAAAGGAGCAAGAAGAAACTTGTTCAGACATGTTCTACATCATGATATAGAAATGTATAAGACATTGTGGAAGTAGTTAAATGAATACATTTGTCAAAACTCATCATCAAATTATGCACTTAAAAATTGGAAAAATTTTACCTAAATAATACAGATCAAAAAGGGAGGTACTGGGGAGGAGGTGGAAGAAGAAGAAACTTCTTCTTCTTTTTTTTTTTTTTTAAGAGGAAACTTCTTTACAAAATCATTTGCAAAGGCTGTCATTTGTTCTATTTACTCACAAGGTAAATCATTTGCAAAGGCTGTCATTTGTTCTATCTACTCACAAGGTAATTCCTTACCTAAACTTAATTAAGAGAACTACTAACACACTTAAAATACTAGCAAGTTATACAATATATTGGAAAAGAGCATGATTATTACCTCCCTAGTGCTTTAGAACTTCAGATAAGAGAAGGTTTAATAAAGTCACTGCAATAAAAGAAAGATTGAGAGTAAGGGAAGATAGCACACAAACAGAACTTGAAAGGGAGGATAAATCCAGGATAGAGAAAAAAAGAGACTAGTGAAATAGTTTGTTTAAATAGTCCTAGAATATCAAAATGGAAAATTCATTTATAGAGATGAGAAGCTATTCTTAGAAAAAGACCCTGAATTCCTTATGGATTTATATGGACTAGTCTGTGTTCACTGCTTCCCAATCCTGAAGAAAATTGGAAACTCAACACTTTGTTCCCTCTGCAAGAGTCCTGTTCTCCCACATGACTTTTCCCCCTTTTAACACAACAAGAGACATTTAATTAACTTTTCTGCCACATGCAGCTGGCACCAAAGCAAACCAAGCTGTGGGGTGGCTGACCCAGAAACTGATTAATGTTCAGAGTAAACATGTTTTCAGCCAATCTGGAGTGGTATATTTCTAAGAGGACAGAGAGCTCTTAAAATTAATTAAGTCATCTGGACAAACTGTCCATCCAATTGGAGTTTTTCAGTAATGACTATCATACCACAGATCTTCCTGCAGCTGAGCTTGTTTATCATTCAACAAGGCTACCTCTGCCATGTCTCATGGATAGCTTCATGATTTTTATTTTCACTGGCTTCTGGCTTCTTGTATTTATATAAACAGGCCAAAAAAGCAAAACACACATGAGAGCAAGTTTAAATGGAAAATCCCACATTTCCCCAAAAGGCAGAGACACCTATCTTTCCTTTTCTGCATGTCAGAGTAGACAATTGGGGAGAAAAGGACCCCATGAATGGCAGGAGAGGAGACGGCCTCATTTAACAACATGAACTCACTTAAGTGGTTTTATCATTGGGCAGAAATTCTAATAAAGTGATCTCTGCTGCAAAGTCTGATGATTGCATAGTGAAGGCTACACACAAAATGACATCAGACCCCATGAAAACTGCAGCTTAACTCTTAAGTTAGGAAGTACCAAAATTAGTGTCCTGAGAACCTGACTGCACAGTACAATTCCACGTCCAGCACAGTTTTTCTCTGTTGTTTTGTTTGCCTGTTTGTTTAAGTTTGCCTTATCTTCTCAATAAACTCTGACTGTGGCTCTGAAGGGAACAGTGCATCTCATATGGGTTCTTTTTGAGATAGGAGACCCCTGAAATATCCTAGAGTGCTCTTGCTCTCCTCTGACATCATCCACCACACTGCCTGAAGGGGAGTTCTTTTTTTTCTCTTAGTCACAGGGGACCCAAGAGATATTCTGTTCAGCTTAGGAAGCAGAACCCTTTCAACCTTCTGAGAACTAGCCTAACTAGCCTTTCTGTTACGGTACATGAATCTCCCCTACTGCCTACCTCCCTGTGTAGTTTTTCTAACTTCATTTGGTAGAGAGTTTTTCCTGCCACAGATCAACTTCACAAGGCAATCACGCAATGACTCTTTTAAATGAAGAGAGTAAGTAACATTTGTTAAGTATCTACTAAGCGTTGGCACTGTGTTAACACTTTACATATTGTGTCATTTAACCTACCACGTCATGACACATATATATAACCTTTCATTCCACAATAATATAACGTGGCAGTATGGAGTAATAATTAAAACTACAGGTTCTAGAATCAAACCACCTGAGTTAGATTTTTTTACTTCACCACCTCTAAGCTGAATAACCTTAGAGAAACTGCATAACGTCTTCATTCCTTGGCTGCCACATCTGTAGAGAGAATGAGAGCATCTATTTCACAGAATTTCTGTGAAGATTAAACGAATTACTCCAAAAAATGTTAGCTCTTTATTATTTCTGTTGTCAAACAGATAAAAAAACTAAGACCTAGCAAGACCAAATGACTTGTCCCAAGATCAACAACTAGAGTTCATAGGTAGGTCTGCCTGACTCTAAAGCCAATGTCCCTCACTGCTCTATCACACTGATTTAAAAAAAAAGAAGAAGAAGGGGCGCCTGGCTGGCTCAGTGGGTTAAGCCTCTGCCTTTGGCTCAGGTCATCATCTCAGGGTCCTGGGCTCAAGTCCCACATCGGGCTCTCTGCTCGGCAGGGAGCCTGCTTCCTCCTCTCTCTCTCTCTCTCTGCCTGCCTCTCTGCCTATTTGTGATCTCTCTCTCTGTCAAATAAATAAATAAAATCTTTAAAAAAAAAACAACAAAACCTTACCTCATTAAAAAAAAAAAAGAACAAAAGAAAACAACAAAAAAACAAAAAAACTCAGACCCACAGTTTCTCAAAGCATGTTCTGTGGAACACTGATCTCATGAAATACATACTTTATTCATCTTTTAGAGATTCACACTGCATGTTAGTATATTAAAAGCTCTTAAAAATTAATTTGCTTTAACCTAATGTTTCACAAATATATTTGACAAGCTATATTTCACAGACATTCAGGATCGCTGTGACATCCTTTGCTAAAAACCTAAGGAGCTAACCCATCACAAATCAAGTGTGGGTAATGTTGGCAAAAACTATTTCAAATGTCTTGATTTCTACAATTAGCATGTACACCAGTTATTACCTACAAGTGTAGATTAATTGTATTGTAAGAAAGAGTAAAATTATGACTTGTTTTTTTTTTTAAGATTTTATTTATTTATTTATTTATTTGACAGAGACAGAGAGACAGAACAAACACCAGAGGAGTGGTCGGCAGAGGGAGAGGGAGCCAGATGTGGGGCTTGATCCCAGAATCCTGGGATTATAACCTGAGCCAAAGGTGGACGCTTAACTGACTGAGCCACCCAGGTGTCCCAAATTATGACTTTTTTACAGGAAAACACAACATATAAAGTTCAACATCTAAGAAGAGAGACCCAGAGATAATAAATTATTTGTCAGGGCAACAGAGCCAGGAATAGAACCTAGTCTTCTGAATCTAATACTGTCTTCCACACGAGTGATCTCCAAAATGGTTATGTTTACACCAGAGAAATGAGGAGAAAATAAGGTAACATTTATGTAACATTTTAATCTGTTATAATTTCTATTTTATGGATATACAATATTAGTATCATAATTAATAGTATAAATAATTTATAAATAAATACACTCACAAACAAAATGTGTGGGTGTGCTCAAAAGTTTTTATTAAAAGAAGTACACTGTCAAAGAGTTGGGAGTCCACTATTTCAATCTCCACACCCAGAGAATGACATGCTACTGTAACAGAAAGCAACAAAAAGTAGAACATCTACAATGTTCCCTGGCAGTGTCTCTCAAGTATAGCTCTCCTTTTAAAGACAAAGAGGGGAAACAGAAATTCTCACAGACCACCCCAAAATTAAAATAAGTTATTTCATCATCACGTTATATAAATATTTAGTAACATGAAAATTAGCTTTTACCTATAGTTCTTAAGCAACTACCAAAAACAAATTTATTAATTAAATAGAAACAAACCCAAAAAACCCATAAAATTTAAATTATCACCATCAATTTAACATGATGGATGGCATCATTTTATTGAAATACCAAATCAGCATTCATGACCTGATTATAGCTAAGATTTATGGCACAAGATATGCCTCAGTTTCCTCATACTAAAAATACAGAAATAAAAATGCTTGGCTCACAGAGTTATGATAATAAGCTAATACCTGAAAAGTATATAATACCTGGTACATAATAAGTACCCCCAAAATATTAACTATTACCATAATCAGTATTGCCATCCTTGTCATTATCATCATTATTATCATCATCTTGATCCCTATGGATCATTTCCCCCATGACTTTTCCTTACTGGAATTATTACTCAATTTTTGTTCCTAGAGCCCTCCCTGACATGATTTTAAGCTCTTTACATTATTCATGTACTAAGTTTGCCCCTCTTCTTTCCCCCCAAATCTGAGACAATTAAAAATAGTATGTCTTGACACCAACACAATCCTAAAGACCAATGAACACAGATACTAAAATCCTATGGCAGAAGTATTATCCAGATGAATTAGAATGTATCCAGATCCACATATCTATTAGACCCCTATCATTAAGATTAAGGGGGGCACATGTTGTGATGAGCACTTGGTGTTATATGCAACTAATGAATCATTGAACACTGCATCAAAAACTAATGATGTACTATATGGTGGCTAACTGAACATAATAAAAAAAAAAGGATGAGACATAACATTTTTAAATTCTAGTAAAGAATTTCTGGACACCTGAGAAGACACTGACATACATGCAATCCTCCAAAAGCCTTTGGATTCCAGTTAGGGAAATACTATCTTATAGATACATAAGAAGAGATGAAAATTTATATCCTGGCTAAGGATGACTTTGTTTTTCATGTTTCCTTGGTAACACCAGAATTCATACAACTCTCCTGATTAACAGTAACATTCTATTTCATATGCATTACGTGCTCAACTGTCTCATACAAGAGCCCCGTAAAAGCAAGCATGATATTATTCATCTCTGACTCACCAGCACTAGCAAACTACCTTTGCTCCAACTCTTGGGAGAATGTCTTACTAACTTTAATAGGTTACAGCAGGAAGAGTACCAAACATGGAGTTCAAAGCACCAAGTTCAAGTTCCAGCTCTGACCCACCTAATAGCTGTGTGAACTTGAGCAAGCCAAGTAATTTCTAAGTCTTATTTTTTCTTTCCTGAAAAAGAGTAGGAGTGCCCCCTGATATGGTTGTCTGAAGATTAAATGACATCTATATGCCACGTGCTTACTAAACAATAACATACCAGGTAAATGTAATATAGAATTACTAATGTAAAATGTGAATCTGCCTAAGGTGAAGTAGATAGAGAGGATGAATCCCTTTCATAAACTCAGAACTACCTGGGCAGAACACTACTGAACCGTACATTGAGAAGTGGTTAACATGGTAATATTTTCCCAAGGTCACAATAATTTTTACTACCTAAAGAGACAGGTTCCTGGAGTAAGAAAAAAAAATCAAAAACAGTAACAAAGACCTGGTTTCAAATTTTACTAACTATACCATCTCACACAATTCACTGTTTTTGAATCTCAAATGCCTCATCATTAAAAGGGGAGTAGTGATAACTTTCTCTCAGGGTTTGGTAAATAAAGACAATAAAACAAACTATAATAAACATTTAGCACAGTATCAGGCACAGAGTTAATGTTCTAAAAAATTAGTTTCCAGAGCACCTGGCTGGCTCAGTCAGAACAGCATGGGACTCTTGATCTCAGGGTCATGAGTTCAAGCTCCACATTGGGTATAGAGATTACTTAAATATAACTTAAAAAGATAATCTTGTAGGCATGCCTGGGTGGCTCAGTTGGTTATCTCAGGGTCATGAGATTCGGCCCCAGGGGCTCCACGCTCAGCATGGAGTCTGCTTAGAATTCTTTCCCTCTCTTCTCCCTCCCCTTCTGCTTCTCCCCACTCGCGAGCACACACACACACACACACACGTGCTCTCTCTAAAATAAATAAAATAAAATTTTTTTAAAAAGATAATCATATAAAAAATCAGTTTCCATCAGTTTGAAATCCTTACTCTCCTCGTAATTAGTAAACCTACCCATTAATCAAGTATTAACTATACACTGTGTGGTTCTTCACTATTTTAAAAGCATGAGATATGGAAGAAATAAAAGACATGGATTCCATTTTCAAAGAGTTTACAATTAAGTTAGAATGCCAAAAACAGTCACAGAGAGCCCTTTAAAACCTTACTATATTCATAAAATAAACTTTAGGGTTTTATACTATTGTTATGATAGAAATTTTTATTGTGGTAAAACACAATATGAGATCAACCCTCTTAAAATTTTAAGTGTACAATACAGTATTGTTATAGCAGATGTTATACAATGTTGCCCAGTAGGTCTCTAGAACTTAATCATCTTGCATAACTCAAACTTTATACCCACAGAACAGCAACTTCCTAAGTCGCCTTCCCCTTAGTCCCTGGCAATCACCATTCTGCTCTATGTGTTTGACTATTTTAGATACCTCATATAAGTGGGATCATAACACTGTTTGTCATTCTGTCACTGGTTTATTTCACTCAGCATAATGTCCTCAAGATTCATATACGTTATCACATATAGCAGGATTTTCTTTTTTTTAATCTTTGCTACTGTGAATGACGCTACAATGAACACAGGAATGCAAGTACCTTTGAGACCTGATTTCAATTTTTTTTTATATATACACAGAAGTAGTATTTCTAGATCATATGGTATTTGTTTTTACTTTTTGAGGAACCTCTATATTGTTTTCCATAATAGCTAGAGCATTTTACATTGCCACCAACTATGTGCAAGAGTTCCAATTTTTCTTCATCCTCACTAACATCTGTTATCTTTTGTTTCTTTGATAATAGCCATTCTAAAGAGTACCAGGTGATATCTCATTATGGTTTTATGATTTACATTTCCCTGATTATTAGTAACATCAAAAATCTTTTCATATACCCAATTACAGCCATCTGTATATCTTCTGGCCATTTGTATGTCTTCTGTAGAAAAATATCTATTCAGGTCTTTGGCCCAGTTTTAATCCGGTTATTTTGTTTTATTTTGGTTTTTGTTTGTTTATGCTCTTGAGTTGAGGCAGTTTCTTATACATTTGGGATATTAACCCCTTAGCAGATACTTGGTTTACAATATCTGTAAATTGGTTTATTTCCTCCCATTCCATAAGATGCCTTTTTACTCTGTTGTCTCCTTTGCTCTGCAGAAATTTGTAGTTTCATGTAGTCCCTCTTGTCTTTTTTTTGTTTTTGTTGCCTAGGCTTTTGGTGTCATTTCCAAGAAATCATTGTCAAGACCAATGTAATGGAGCAGTCTCCCTGTTTTCTTCTAGGAGTTTCACAGTTTCAGGTCATATATTTAAGTCTCTAACCCATTTTGAGTTGATTTGTGCATAATGTAAGATAAGGATCCAATTTTATTCTTTTGCATATGGATATCCAGTGGATACCCAGTTTTCCCAGTACCACTTGTTAAAGAGACTGGCCTTTCCCTATTGTGTATTCTTGGCACCCCTTTTGAAGATCAGTTTATTACATACGCTTGCATTTATTTCTGCAATCTCTGTTCTGTTCCACTGGTCTATGTGCCCATCTTTATGCCAGTACCATACTGTTTTAATTATTGTAGCTTTGTGACGTATGTTTTATTTTATTTCCAGTATAGTTAACATACAGTGTTATATTAGTTTCAGGTGTACAATATAGTGTGATTCAATAATTCCATATATCACCTCGTGCTCATCACAAGTTCCCTCCTTAATCCCCATCACCTATTTCATGTATCCTTGCACCCATCTCCTCTGAAGTCATACCATGCACCTTTTCTGACCACAACACTAAAAAACTAGAAATCAACCACAAGAAAAATATCTGAAAAGACCACAAATACAGGGAAGTGAAATAACATGCTACTAAATTATGACCACTCATTATTTAGTCCACTAAGAAGTCAAAAAACTCAAAAAGTGCATGGAAACAAACAAAAATGAAAACACAATAGTAGAAAACCTTTGGGATGCAGCAAAAGCAGTTCTAAAGGGAAGTTGTATAGCAATACAGGTATACCTCAAGAAGCAAGAAAAAATCTCAAAAAAGCTAACCTTATACCTAAAGGAGCTAAAAAAAAAAAAAGAACAAACAAAACCCAAAACCAGCAAAAGGAAGGAAATAATAAAAATTAGAGCAGAAGTAAATGATATGGAAACTAAAAAAACAATAGAACCAGTCAATGAAATGAGAAGCTAGTTCTTTGGAAAGGTCAACAAAAGTGATAAACCTCTAGATGGACTCATCAAAAAAAAAAAAAAAAGAGAGAGAGAGAGAGAGAGAGAAAGAAAAAGAAAAAAGATAAAGGGCTCAAATAAACAAAATCACAAATGAAAGGGGAAAAATAGCAACTAGCACCATAGAAATACAAATAAATGTAAGAGAATATAATGAAAAACTGTATGTCAACAAATTAAACTACCTAAAGGAAATACAATATATTTTGAAGTCATGACGTGTAATGCTTCCAGTTTTGTTTTTCTTTCTCAAGATGATTTTGGCTATTTGGGGTCTCTTGTGGTTCCAAATGAAGTTTAGGACTGTTTTACCTATTTCAGTATAGAAATAAATGTCAAAGTACCATTGGGATTTGATAGGGATTACATTCAATCTCTAGATCACTTTGGGTAGTAAGTCTTCCAGTCCATGAACACAGGATGTCTTCCCACTTATTTGTGTCTTCTTTAATTTCTTTCAGTCTTATATTCTTTCAGTTTTATATTTTTCAGTCTTTCCCCTTTTTAGTTAACTTTATTCCTAAGTATTTTATTCTCTTTAATGCTACTATAAATGGGTTTTCTTGAATTCCTTTTGGACAGTTTTTTGTTAGTATATAGAAATACAACTACTTTGTTGATTTTGTATCCTGCAAATTTACTGAATTCATTTTTAGTTGTAAAGTGGTCAATTTTATGTTATGTGTGTTTTGCCATAATTAAATAAAATCCTACCTGAGCAAATACTGACTCATTACTATTAATCACTGACTTATTAATACGTGTTCAGTATGTAGCAAAGTAATAGGCACCTAAAACTGGTGTCAAAAATTTTGTAAATAATTTCTTGCCCCTGTAATCAGATTTTTCTTTAAGAGTTACAAAAATATTGCTATTGTCATTTTTAGGTTTGATACTGATGCTCCCCACATATCTGCTGGATATGTACTTGGAAATATTTCACTAGATATGATAGAGCTTTGGGGCCAAAGTGATCTGAATCCCTGTCCTAGTTCTGCCACTTACTAGCTGTAAAATCTTGTGAAGTTAAACATCTCTAAACCTGAGTTTCCTCAGTATGCCATAATAAAAATGTTACCTATACCTCATAAGATGGTTATGAAAATTAAGTAAAATAATAGGTATCATGTGGATATCATGTCTGATTCACTAAGGGTTTAATAAAAGTCATTAGTAATAAACAGCCATAGAAGAAGGAGGAGGAGGAGGAAAAAAACTAGGCCACCCACTCACGTACCTGCTACCTATTTATAAGCAAAAACATGTAACTATAGCACAACAGGGCAGGTTTAACAGAGCAGATTAGCTACAGGAAAAAAAATTTCCCCTATATGTTAACTAGATTCATACTTATATGTCACACAGATATTTCACAAATATCTGAGAAAGGCTGAAATATAAGTGTTTTTTGTCCATGTACTACTACTTGGAAAACATTTTTTTAACTCGATCCTCAACTATTCAATTTGGCTTTATTTGCCTTTGGGGAGAGGAATCAGGCTGAATGAATGAATGAATAAATGAACAAATAAATAAATAAATAAATAAATAAATAAATAAATGAGGGATTATTTCCAGTTGAACTCACAGAGCCAAAAACCTGGCATTCACTAATTTTTAAAAAATTGGGGCACCTGGGTGGCTCAGTGGGTTAAGCCTCTGCCTTCAGCTCAGGTCATGATCCCAAGGTACTGGCATCTAGTTCCCCATCCAGCTCCCTGCTCAGCGGGAAGCCTGCTTCTCCCTCTCCCACTTCTCCTGCTTGTGTCCCCTCTCTTGCTATTTCTCTGTCAATTAAACAAAATCTTTTAAAAATTAAAAAATTAAAAATTAAGTTTGACTCATGCCAATACTAGTAATCCCTCAGTTTATAGCATTCTTTGATCCCACTGAATCTCAAAAAAAAAAAAGAAGAAGAAAGAAAGAAAAACCCTCTCCCTTTCATGTTTGAACTGGAACACAAATTAGTTGCAAAGGATACTACCCATATCAAATCAATTACCATGTCCTGCCAATTTTTCCTCTGTAATGACTCCCTATTTTTTTCTTTCCCACTGCTGCTTCATTAATGTAATCTGTTCTCATCTCACTCCTTGATATCTTCACTAGCCTCTCACTGCTGCCTCTGCAGCTAGGCATCTACCACTGCTTCTGTTCTGTCCTGTGAGGAATAATGAGATAAATCTCCCTAAAATATCACAAATAATTTTCCTAGTTACAATCCTTCCTTGATTCTCTGTTGTCTAAAGAATAAAATCCAAACCCTTTAACTTAACTCTCAAGTTTGCTATCAGATAGTCTTCCACAATCTGATCCTAAACTCCAATTCAACTTCACCTCTCAAGGAAATCCTTTTACAACCTGTTCCCAAATGGCTTTTGTATATTGGAAATGGGACTTGCCCAATGGCACATGATCATTATCTTTAATTTATAAATGCCCAAACATTAAGTAGTTTTTGAAACAAATAAACAAAAGACAAAGAGTATCCTTTCATTTCCAAATACTCCTAAGACTAAAAACCCTAGAAAAGGAATCAAAGGTCAATATGTGCATAAAATAAAACCCAGCCTATGTTTCTTCATTCCCAAAAAAATTTTACTTCTCATATATCTATGAGGTCCGTCTGGTCTAATGTGTCATTCATGCTCTTGTTTCTTTATTGATTTTCTGCTTGGATGATCTATTACTGAGAGTGGCATGTTAAGATCCCCTAATATTAATGTATTCATATCACTTGACTCTTTATCTCGATTAACAGTTGTCTTATACAGTTGGCTGCTCCCGTATTGGGGGCATAATTATTTACAATTGTTATATCTTCTTGGTGGATAGACCCTTTAAGAATGATGTAGTGTCTTTCTTTATCTCTGACTACACTCTTTAGTTTAAAATCTAATTTATCTGATATAAGAATCGCTATACCATGTTTTGAGGCCCATGGGCATGGAAGATGCTTCTCTATCCCCTCACTTTCAGTCTGGATGTATCCTTGGGCTCCAAATGGGTCTCTTGTAGACAACATATGGATAGGCCCTGTTGTTTAATCCAATCTGCAACCCTGTGCTGCTTTGTTTGTGTTGTTTTTTTTTTAATAGAGTTTTGTGGGGTTTTCTAAGATCTATTTATTTATTTATTTGACAGAGAGAGAGATCACAAGTAGACAGAGAGGCAGGCAGAGAGAGAAGGGGAAGCAGGCTCCCTGCTGAGCAGACCCCCCAATGCAGGCTTTGATCCCAAGACCCTGAGATCGTGACCTGAGCTGAAGGCAGAGGCTTAACCCACTGAGCCACCCAGGAGCCCAACCCTGTACCGTTTTATGTGAGCATTTAGGCCGTTCATGTTAAGACTGATTATTGAAAGATACGTTTTTATTGACATCGTGTTGCCTGTGAAGTCCTTGTTTCTATAGACTGTCTCTGTGAATTTCTGTTCTATGTCACTCTTGGGTTCTTTCTTCTTTTAATAACCCCCCTTAATATTTCTTTTAGTGCCGGCTTGGTGGTCACACACTCTTTTAAACCTTGCCAGTCTTGGAAGCTCTTTATCTCTCCATCCATTTTGAATGTAACCTTGCTAGATAAAGTATTGCTGGCTGCACACTCTTCTCATTTAGTGCCCTGAATATGTCTTGCCATCCCTTTCTGGCTTTCCAGGTTTCTGTGGACAGGTCTGACGTTATTCTGATGGGCCTTCCTCTGTACGTAAGCAATCTCCTCCCCCTAGCTGCCTTCAGAAGCTCTTGTCTAAAATTGTGATTCGTCAGTTGCACAATCAAGTGCCTCGAGATCTTTCTAGATTCGTTGATCTTGGGGGGCTACTCTTTTTTTTTTTTAATTTTATTTATTTATCTGACAGAGAGAACACAAGTAGGCAGAGAGGCAGGCGGACAGAGAGGGGGAAGCTGGCTCCCCGCTGAGCAGAAAGCCCATTGTGGGGATCAATCCCAGGAACCCGAGACCATGACCTGAGCCGAAAGCAGAGGCTTAACCCGTTGAGCCACCCAGGTGCCCCAGGGGTGTGTTCTTTCTACCTCTAGGACACAAATGCTGGTTCCATTTCCCAGATTGGGAACATTTTCATCCAGAATCTGTTCAACTATATCTTCTAGTCTTCTTTCTCCACCCCCTCATGGATCCCAATAATTCTGACGTTGTAACGTCTCATGGTGTCATTTATTTCCCTAATTCTGTTTTCATGGTTTCTAATTTGTTTCTTCCATGCCTCCTCCTGATCCTTTTTCTCTGTCAGTTTGTCCTCTAGATCACTAATTCTATCTTCTGCCTCAGTTACTCTAGCTGTTAAGAGTATTTAGATTAGACTGGATCTCATTGATAGCAGACACATGGACCAGTGGAACAGAGTAGAGTGTCCAGATAAACACCTTCAACTCTATGGTCAAATAATCTTTGACAAAGCAGGAAAAAATACACAGTGGAAAAAAGACAGTCTCTTCAATAAACTGTGCTGGGAAAATTGGACAGCTATATATAGAACAATAAAACTCAACCATTCTCTTACCCCATAAACAAAGATAAACTCGAAATGGATAAAAGACCTCAACGTGAGGCAGGAAATCTACCAAAATCCTACAGGAGAACGTAGGCAGTAAACTCTTTGACACCGGCCATAGCAACGTCTTTTAAAACACGTCCCCAAAGGCAAAGGAAACAAAAGTGAAAATTAACTTTTGGGACTTCATCAAGATCAAAAGTTTCTGCACACCAAAGGAAACAGTCAACAAAACAAAGAGGCAAATCATGGAATGGGAGAAGATATTCACAAATGACACTACAGACAAAGGGCTGATACCCAAGATCTATAAAGAACTCCTCAAACTGAACACACAAAAAACAGATAACCACGTCAAAAAATGTGCAGAAGATGTGAACAGACACTTCTCCAAAGAAGACATACAAATGGCTAACAGACACATGAAAAATGTTCATCATCATTGGCCATCAGAGAGATTCAAATCAAAACCACATTGAGATACCACCTTACACCAGTTAGAATGGCCAAAACCAACAAGACAGTAAATAACATGTGTTGGAGAGGATGTGGAGAAAGAGGAACCCTCTTACACTGTTGGTAGGAATGCAAGTTGGTGCAGCCACTTTGGAAAACAGCATGGAGATTCCTTAAGAAATTAAAAATAGAACTACCCTATGACGCTGCAATTGCACTACTGGGTATTTACCCCAAAGATACTGATGTAGTGAAAAGAAGGGCCATCTGTACCCCAGTGTTCATAGCAGCAATGGCCATAGTCGCCAAACAAGAAAGAACCAAGATGCCCTTCAGCAGATGAATAGATAAGGAAGATGTGGTCCATATACACTATGGAGTATTATGCCTCCATCAGAATGGATGAATACCCAACTTTTTATCAACATGGATGGGAATGGAAGAGATTATGCTGAGTGAAATAAGTCAAGCAGAGAGAGTCAATTATCATATGGTTTCACTTACTTGTGGAGCATAAGGAATAACACGGGGGACATTGGGAGATGGAGAGGAGAAGTGAGCTGGGGGAAATCGGAGGGGGAGATAAACCATGAGAGACTGTGGACTCTGAGAAACAAGAGTTTCTGGGGTTTTGGAGGGGAGGGGGTTGGGGGGTTGGGGGGTCCTGGTGGTGGGTATTAAGGAGGGCATGTATTGCATGGAGCACTGGGTGTGGTGCATAAACAATGAATTATGGATCACTGAAAAAAAAATAAAATCAGTTAAATGGAAAAAAAATTTACTTCTCAGTCTATGCTCACAGTTATTTCCAGAGTCCTCCAACTTCCAATAAACAAAGACTGTCATAAGATAAGCATGACACTGGTCTCCGTGGTGGTAATGCATTAGCCTACCAGTGTCATCAAGGTTTCACAATGCTCACTTCCAGGCCCTCACCACAGCCCTCTCCTATACTAGTACAGCAAATGAGATCACTGCGGGAGAAAGCCAGGGGCTGGAAGTAGTGGAGAAAATCAGCTGCCAGGCTGGGAAAAGAATCCAGGAATTCTATTCTCTCCTCATATCCAATTACTAAAAGTTGTCCATTTAGCTTTTGTCTGTTTTTAGTTTTTCCCCATATTTTTTTCCTTTTGAATAAACAAGCTAGCTCTAAGACAGCAAGACTCTCAAGATGTAAGAGCTCCTTCTTCACATGCAAGCTGCAACTCCTCCAGACCTCTATCTTCTGCCTGTGAATATTTAAATACATTAGATTTGTATATTCTCTATAGACTCCAGGGCTCTCTTGGTTAATGCTGATTGCAAATGCAGATCTAGAAACAACCCTTGGAAAGACAACTACCCTCAAGTTACATGAAGTAAAGACTTGTTTTCCATTTTAATGGATTCCAGACCACCACAACCAAACCAATTCATTATTCTTTCAACAAATATTATTGAGCACATACTATGGTCAGGTCCACTAAAATACAGTGATTTTTAAAACACCACCAAACATTCAAAGGCAGAGATACAAGGGACAGAGGTTTACTCTAGGATGAAGTGTGGAGTAAGTCCTTAGGCATCATTAGTTTATAGTAAGAAGATCATTAGTCCCTCTCTGGCTTTTAAATATTTTAAGAGTATGTTAAAAACAAGAATTCAACACAAGTAATTCAACACATTTTTGACCATCTACTATCACTACTATCTACTATTTTGACCATTAACTAGATATTACCAGATTCTAAAATGGATTGGGACCAGCCTTATACTGTTGAAAAAACAGATTTCAGAATCATCATTTCTGACTCTATCAAGACCTAGGTGTAAACTTGGACAAGATATTTAATCTCTCTGAACTCAGTTTCCTCATCTTTAAATGATGATTATCTGAAAAATCTGCCTAGTAAGGTTGTTGTGAGGACTAAATGAGATATACCATAAAGTTCCTTGCAGAAAGCAGGTGATCAAGAACTGTTTATTCTCTTCCTTTCAAACAAATTAGGGCACTGACACTAATTAAGAGGTTACCATTTTAGAAGAAGGTCTAGAACAGTAAGACCAAAGGGAAAGTGAGAAATACTAAAAAAAAAAAAAAAAAGACAGTTGGCATTCCATCAAAAAGGCTTCATTCTATTCAAAACCTAAAAGAAACATTCTTTTAGGAATAAACAAAATGTGATATATCCATACAGTGGGACATTATTCGGTGATATGAAGATACGAAGTACTAACATAGCTACAGTAAGGATAAACCTTGAAAACACTATGCTAAGTTAAAGAAATCAGTCCCAAAGAACGGCATATTGTATAATTCCATTCATATGAAATATCCAGAATAGACAAACCCATAGAAACAGAAAGTATATTAGTGACTGCCTCAAATGGACGAGGGAGGTATCTGGGGGAGATAACTAAGCAGTGCGAGGTTTCCTTTTGGAGTGATAAAAATGTTCTTTAAAATTAATTGTGGTGATGGTTGTACAACCCTGTGAATATACTAAAAGCCAAATGTATGTGAATCATATTGAATGCATATTATATCTCTATGAAAGTGGATTTTTAAAAAGATTAAATGAAAATAAAATAAAATAAAAAGATTAGATGAGACAATGCTTACAGTACCTTGGAAGAACTCAATACGTAGTGTAGGTTGATGATCTTACTGATACTGTTTCCAGAAAAAAAATTCTTTTAATATCAATTTTTATGCGTATTATTGATGAGAATTACCTGGATCCTTTATCTCAAAATTATAAAACCATTCTATAATACAGAAACTTAAGAAATCTCAGCAAAGGTCTAATAACCTAAACTCTAATAAACATTTACAACAATCAGAAATAACAACAATAATTTGTCTAGTGACACCTATGAAGTTGTCCCCAGGTACTTCAGGCAAAGTTTACAGCTTCTTCCTCTGTAATTTGTTTTTTATCTTTCTACACATCATTATCTATTATCAATACTTCTACACATCATTATCAATTTTTCCTACTAAGTACAAGTTCTATCAGAGGAAGAACTATATCCCATTCATTTTTGTGTCCTTTGGGAGAGTATATTGCAATACTGGTATATAGTAGGTACTTAGTAAATGTTTATTGAATGAACATTTTACTGAAAATTCAAGGATTTCTTGTAACTTCTCATCTATCTAAACTCCTGTTTCAGTCTGCTTAAAGAGGAGAAAGGGGTTTTAAAAACTGACCAACTTTGCAATTACACCCCATATTCCTACTAACAGATTAAAATGCCTCAACAACCAGTTTTGTCACAGACTTGAAGATCCAAGGGCTCTCGAGAACAGGGAAATATTCTGAAACAGTTTAGTTAGCCCTAAGAAAACACTGAAAAGTTTATATAATCAGCCCATGATCTCTGCCATCACCACTAAAGTAAAATGGATGAGAAGCCCTTCCCAGCTCCTCATTCTGCTGCTGCCTTTCAGTGAATATCTTTCCCTTCTGGCTCCCATAGGCACTAATATTAGTAACTAGCAGCAAAGCCTTGCTACTCCCAAGTATAGTCCCCAAACCAGCAGCATGGGCAAGACCTAGGAATTCATGAGAAATGTAGAATCTCATTTGTAACTAGATCCCCAGATGACTTGCATGCATGTTAGAATTCAGGCATTACTATGGTAGAGCTGTCTATGCCCGGGCTCTAGTGTCAAACTGTCTAGATTTGAACTCCACAGCAGACCAGCCAGGGTACCTTAGGCAAGTCACTTCACCCAGAGGTTCTTACCATGGTGTGCACTTTACAAGCACCTGAGGAGATTTTTAAAAATCAATGCCTCAGTCCCAACCCAGGGATTGATTTACTTAGTCTAGGACCCAGTACTTTTTTTTTTTTTTTAATTTATTTGACAGAGATCACAAGTAGGGAGAGAGGCAGGCAGAGAGAGGGGGAAGCAGGCTCCCTGCTGAGCAGAGAGCCCGATTCGGGGCTCGATCCCAGGACCCTGAGATCATGACCTGAGCCGAAGGCAGAGGCTTTAACCCACTGAGCCACCCAGGCACCCTGAGGACCCAGTATTTTTTAAAGCTCCTCTAGCTAATTCTAATCTGACTTGAGAATTGAGAACCACTGACTAACATCTCTAGGCTTCTATCAAATGGGACAGTTAAGAGTACCTGCTTCATGGGGCTGTGAGGAAAAAAATCTGATCATCTTTGAAAAGCTTTTGGCCCAGTGCTTAGAATGTGTCAATACTCAATAATTGGTATATATTATCATCATACCTGGAAACCTGAAAAATGAATTGTCCTGGAGAAGGGATTAAAAAAGAATAGGCTCAAATGCTCTAGTCTGTCCCCACCCTACAGGCAGGTACCTGGCAAACCTCATGAGGCACCAAAGAAAGGACATAACCAAAGAATGCATTATCTCCAGGATGAGTTTTTCCTAGCAGCAGACTGTTGATTGAGGCTTCAAGGAAACTACAGTGTGTCAGGTAACGGGCAAACCATCTCTGCAAGGTGTCAGAAAAGGTCAGCACCTTCACTTGGAATGTATCGTTGGAGGGTGAGGAGCACTATTTCAACAGTTCTGTAACACAGGAAATCCCCCTTACCACACCTTCCTGATTTATACTGATTCTTGATACACACCACATGTGTCCTCAACTCTCTTTTCCCCTCCCCCACCCCAGGTTTCAATCATCCTGTTCCATATTTAGGTGATGAAAACTTAAAACCTGTGGTTATAACTTCTACGAGAAATTTCATTTTGAAAGCTTGCTAAATTTCAACTTTATTGCCATGAGGAAACCAGAAGAAACAAAAGACCTCAGTCATCTAGTAACACAAAAACCCCTAGTGAAGACATTTAATAAGTGTAAGTTTTCGGCTGCAAGTTGTTGAAAATCCTGACCTTTGGACTGGGGTGCCATTCGTTTGCTTCTACAAATGGTCTATGAAACAACAACATTTATTTGTGTAATGGTTTTAGGTTACGTGTTTAGTTTCACCTACGGATTTTAACTTGGCTAAGCCTAGCCTGTAGTTCCTTTTGAATCTACATCTCACTGGATTTAACCTGAGTCTACTCTTCCATAGGGATTCATAATGGCCAGGCAAATAATTCACAATCTTGCTTTTTAACAATTGCAAGGAAATAAACACCCAGATGAAAACAGCATACTTATTAAGGTACTGAGAGATATGTAAAGATTTATTTCAATGGTGATTACAAAGATTTTTTTTTAAATTGTGCATGGCTCAGTGACTATTATCACCAAAAAACTCATGTTCTACTTCTAGCTCTTCTGCCTACTTACTATGGGGCTCCTCAGGGTAAATGAAACAGACTCTTCCTCCCTTTCATTGAGTGCACTGCGATAGCTAATGAATGTCTACCTTTAAAAGGCTTTTAAATTCTTTGTTGGAAGTCTCCTCGGAGATATTGGCATTCTACAGAGTGCTCTCAAAGTTCCCTAGCCCCATTCTCTGGGCTAGTTCTAAACTTACCTTGGATTTGGACCTGGTCTCAAGGGAGTCTAGAATTCAGGCGCTATATCTCCAAAAATGACATTCTGTAGCCTGTCCAAGAGTTTGTCAGTGAAGAACAGTTCAAAAAGATACAAGAATCCAGGACTAAACTGGAACCCCACATACCTTCACACCCCCTCACAAAAGCCATAGACCCATTCTAGTCCCCAAGAGAATTTGCTTCAGAGTGGCCCAACCACGGCAGAATAAAAGTGCCCACGTGGCTCACTGAGTGGAGTGAGAGGACTATTTTTAGCTGTGATAACTTATTTAAGAGTGTCAGGCTTGAAGGCAGAGGTGCTGAATTCTAATACCAGCTCTGTCACTTAAAAGCCGTGTTACTTTGAACAATTTCCCTGAGTCTGTTTTCTTTCTTATAAAGTGGAAATGACAAAACTTAAAATAAACTTACTCTACACACAGTCCCTGTAAGGATCAGAGGTGTTTTTATCATCTTTAAAGGACATTATGAGTGTAAAAATATAATGATTTTTCTCCTACAAACAAGTGATTAGGGAGCTCTTCAAAAATGGCTACCTGTTTCCAACAAGACATTATTGCATAATGTCTTCATATGCATAAGGTCTTCATAAATCTCACTTCTTTGGCTGACTAATATTCAAATTCACAGAGCAGCTTTAATGAGATGAGTGACATTCAAAGAAAATCAGGAAATCCTCAGCTAAGGTTTCTTTTAAATCACACAGTCATATAATATTTGAACAAAAACTCAAAATATTTTGAGTGTCACTTTCCATCTGTATCCAAAATTTCACAAAGCACTTGTTTCACTAAAGGAAACCATACTTTGATGCACAGAATTAGTTTTACTGTGACTTTTTTTCCTGACATTTACTCAAAGAATGTATTATAGCTAAAAGGATTAAAATGGATAAGGGTGTTTAAAAAGACATTAGGGGAAAATGAATAATTTAGATCAAGTTTCAGTATGGAGAAGGAAATACAATACCACAGCACTGCTTTGTTAGAAACTGTGGACAAATAGCAAACAGAAGTTCTTGGAAAAAAGTACCAATGAAAGAATTAAAGAGAATGGTTAAATTATAGCTCAGCCATATATGGATTATTTACTCACTAAAAAACAGACTGTAGTTATTGACTAAAAGATTACTTAGATAAGCAAGTTGTACAATATGATCCCAACTATATATTTAAAAGTTTATATACATCTGTATACATAGAAAAAGTTCTGAAAAGATACATGCTAGACTATTAAGAGTGATTACAGAGTGGAAATGAGGATCATTTGATATTACTGAATTTATACTAGTGAGCCTGCATTATATTGGTAATTAATAAGATAAATAAAAGCATAAATCTTTAAAAGTAAAAATATGAATAAAGAAGTTAAGCATTTACCAGAAATATCCTATATATTTCTTTAAAAAGGCAGAAACAATGAATGGAAAAAAGCTTATTCCCTTTAGTATATTAAGCTACCAAATAAATGGCAAATATTAGTCAACAAGTATTTGCTGAAGAGCTACTATGCAAAAGACATTTTACTAGATGTTGTAGAAACTACAGAATTGATATAAACACTACTCTCACAGTGACCTATAATCTAAGGGTAGAGCCAAGTTTACATGAACACATACAAAAAGATACATGAGAAGATAAGGCAGAATATGAAAAGAGCAAAAGAGTGATTTTTAGATAATAAATGCCTCAGAAATTCAGGCTGGATGAATGTTTCATGAGGGAATTAATTAGTTAAATCACTCTGAGCTGAGATAGTGAAGAATTCATAGAGAAGGAGGACAAATGTAATCAGGGCTTTGCAAAGTAGGAAGAATTTAGAAATGGGTAGAAAGTGGGCAAACAGATGATAGAATGGGGGGCCCAAGGATTAGAAATGATGGCAAAGAGAGAAGCTGACTCTCAAGGGCCTTGAAAAACTAGAGGAGAGTGAGAACTTAATAAGCAGACAAGAGAGGTCTCTGAAGGTTTCTACCTGGACATATAGTGGAGCTTCAGAAAGATTAGTCAGGCAGCAGGCAGAGAGAGGACAGAGACATGGAACCCAGATCCCTGAGAGAGAGGTGGCAGAATGAGGAGATAAGTGACCAAACTACATGGAAACAGCCACAAAGGAAATAGCAATACTTTTCACATAGCTCCATTTTCAAACTTCCAAATCAGACTCAAACTAATAGAAACCCCTAGTTGAAAGGCCTTTGAAGCTGTCTCAGTAGAAGAATGAGGAACATAGTACTGTTACGCTATAGGGACAGTGACAATGACCAACTTCAGAGTGAGAGTGTCCTGGATCCAATCATAGCTCTGCCACTTAACAACAGAGTTTCTTAAATCACCCCTGAGACTTTGTGCAGAATATATAAATCTCTACGTTTCTTGATTTCTTCATTTTAAGTGGCTGTAAAAGTGTTCTTCACTTGAATTTAAAAATCTCAATTCAAAGAGAAAGACAGGGAAGGAGGTTAGAAAGGAAGGGTTCTCTTGAAACCTCACCCTTATATGTTACTTTTACTCTTCACAGGGTTTCACCGGGCTTACAACTTAAGGCTGAGCATGGTTACATTTATAAATAAAAAATAAGATAATTCTAAAACTGCCCAACAATTTGTTTATAACTTTCCAACAACTTTTTGAAATATACGTAATTTTCTGCTTTATATCCTGCCATTTCCTCTGTATCAATAATACTGTTGATACATTTCTATTATTCTCTTCAATGTATCCACTTCCAAATAAACCTCCTTCCCAGAGAAACTAGTAAATTCTATTCCATATTAGATGAGTTGTTGTTCTATTCCTTCAATGTGTCATAATATGTGACAACCATCTCTTTGAGTTGTTCATGTGTCTCCCTGTGATTATTCTTGTGTTGTTTTACTTAGCAACTATTTAGTGTCCCACAAGACTTTCATTAAACTCATAGGAACTGAAATCATGGCACAGGTAATTTTAATGTTCCACAGGTTTAATATAAGGCTTTTGAGTGCCAGAAAGATGAATGGATGAATAAATAAAATAATGAATGAATCAAAGATGGGATCCTTCTACCTAAGCACGGTAAAGAGAAAACAGGACTGGGTTCTAATCCTGGTTCTACCAACTGCCCATCTTTATGACCTTGAGCAAGTCACCTGTCTTTTCTGAGTCTCGGTTCTTCACACACACACACACACACACACACACACACACACACATTATTTCTCATCAGATTAAGAATTAAATGAGATAACATACAGAAAGACAGTAAGAGGTCAACAAACAGTAGCTATTATTAGCATTATTATTATATACTCTTAAGGCCAGGTCAGGAGCCCTAGGCCCATGTGCTGACTACTCAAACTCTCATTTAATCTCCTTCTCTCAGCTCCAATAGCCCTTACAGCTTGTTCTACATGGTTAACATTTGATTATATCCTATCTTGTTCTTTTTATTTTTTGCATGTCTTCTGTGTCTGAAAAGATATTTAAGTCTGCAGGCTTAATGACTGATGTCATTGAGTGTCTGCTCTACAACTCATTAGCTAGGTGGTCTTGGACAAGTTACTTAACCACTCTGTGTCTTTGTTTCCCCATTTGTCAAGTAGAGAAAACAGAACTTTTCTCATGGAATTGATAAGAGAATTAAAGGTACCAGTGCATGTAAATTGCTTAAAATAGTATTTGGCATGTAAAAAGCACTCTATAATGTTAAGTAATATTATTATTACATTATGACTATTATTAAGCTACAGAAAAACATCCATTCTTATTTCAGAAATTATGTCCCAAATCTGAGCAATTTATCTTTTCCCAGCTT
This sequence comes from Martes martes, assembly GCF_963455335.1. NCBI lineage: Eukaryota > Metazoa > Chordata > Mammalia > Carnivora > Mustelidae > Martes > Martes martes. The sequence continues at coordinate 28,771,562 of NC_137902.1, read as the reverse complement.
TCCAGTCTCACCTTCCTTCAAGGAATTTTTGCCTTTCCAGAGCAAGTGAAAATAAGGTAACATCCTCATGGCAGAATGAGGAGATAAGTGACCAAACTAGATGGAAACAGCCACAAAGGAAATAGAAATACTTTTCACATAGCCCCATTTTCAAACTTCCAAATCAGACTCAAACTAATAGAAACCCCTAGTTGAAAGGCCTATAGAGATAGACATATACCCCATCTTTTCTATATGCAGCTTATATTTTTTTTACTCTTTATTCTTTGCCATACAAAAAGCAAAACACATGTATTAAGGTTTCTAAATAACATAAATATTTTGCTTGATTTAAAGTGTCTGTTCCATGCAGTGTGATCTCTGTAAGGATTTTTGTGTGTGTCAATGCCAGTCTGTTTTGATTGTAAATTCCTAGAGACAAAAATTATGTCCACTTAAGTCAATCAAGCATAAATTCTGGGGCACTTGGACTAAATTAGATCGAGTATTCAGAGAAGAATCTCAGAAAAATTTAGAGAATGAGGAGGGATGAATGGGGATTGGCTTAGCAGAAGGTTTAGTAGGAGAGGAGACAGGCAGAGCTTTGAAGGACAAGTAAAATTTTGAATTCAAGAGGGAGGATGAATGTTCAAGGTGGATGATATAAACAAAATGGAAGGACTAAGCAAAGATTAATCTGACTGAAGTAGAAAGATAATACTGGAGATCACTGTGAAATTCTACAAATATAAAGACCAGAATAGTTTGAGACTGCAGTTTATGCTTTATGTCTCTTGGTGCCCCAATAGTTAACACTAAGCTTGGCATATAGTTGATAATCAAAAGTTTATTATTAAATTAGCAAAATTACACTTTTTTTTGCTATACTAAAGTGAAGAAAACTGACAGAACTGAACTTCACTCCATCAAATCATGAAACCAAAGGACAGCAGAAATCAACAAGGTAACTATACCTTATACAATACTAGGCACTAATCTAGAAATATGTATTTACTCTGATTACATCACCATCCACAGACAAATGCAAGAAATAAAACACACCAAATTCTCTCGTGCTCATATATTCTCTCTTACACACACATACACACACACACAAACACACACACACACACACCCCTACCTCAGTGTTCCCAATCCAACTGTCTCAGACTGAGACAACTGAAAGCTTGATCAAGGCACTAAGAAGCACTGAAGCTAAGATTCTTAACATCTAATCCATTTTTCTAAAGATTTTATTTATTTATTTGACAGACAGAGATCACAAGTAGGCAGAGAGGCAGGCAGAGAGAGAGAGAGGAGGAAGCAGAGCTTCTCTGCTGAGCAGAGAGCCCGATGCGGGGTTCGATCCCAGGACCCCGTGATCATGACCTGAGCTGAAGGCAGAGGCTTTAACCCACTGAGCCACCCAGGCGCCCCCATCTAATCCATTTTGATGAAGGATTCTCAGAAGAGGCTCCTGACTCTAGGAGCCCAGACCATGTGACTGGTGGCCTGATAAGGCCCAGGGAATTGCAAAAGAAGTTTCTTTTCTTCTATGAGGTACCCATCCCACCAGGAGGGCTTGGTAGAACAAGTGAGAGAATTTAAACTCATTTGGCAAGGGAAATAATGATATTTGGTATTGGCGATAGTAGAACAATTGTGTTGTATAGGAATACACAACTGTCTGTGGCCCCAGTGACCAGGTGATAAATTTATACAAATGTGGTCGTCATTATAAGGCTTATTTGCTGGATTTTCTGATTCACTGAAATTAATTAAGCCACCTCTACTCATAACAGACCCCATAGTTTCCTGATCTCTACCACTTTCAGCACTCTATAGATGGCCACAATGACTAAATGACAGAACAACTATATCTTTTTGAGATACCCTATTCAAATTCACAAGGTACAGTGAGCTGCAGCTAACATCAAGTCTTGGATACCAAGTTTTAAACATTACAGAAAATGCATCCTTTTGTTTTCAAAAGGCAGAATAAGACATACATAAAACTTTAGGTGATTTCTGACACACTTTAATAAAATATTAAATTAAATCAAATCCTTCTAAAGTTGCAGGCAGACAAATCGTGAAACACCAAATGATGAAGTTGAAAGTTCATCCTCGGCCTGAAAATCTCCAGAAACTGCTTTTGGCTGTTGCTGCTGAAGTGATAAGAAGTCAGTAGTATGAAATTTGACATTAATACCTCGACTTCATTCATATTCTCAGCCTCAGTGTCAAACAGGAACTAGATACCTGCCCAATGAGTAAATTCAAGAGTGAATATACATTATAAAATACTGACTTTTTATTCTGTATGCAGGGTAACATAAAACTTATCAAACAAGTTCTAAAATCTTTTCTTTCTTTTATATACTCTATAATGTAAGAACCAATTTAATTATTAAATTTTAAATTATCTTTCAATCATGCTTCATAACTCAAACCTCACCAAGTACTTTAGCTAGAATATGTGAATGTGTGCAGTAATTTTGAAAAGAAGAATGGGAGAGGGCAAGGGGCACTGCCTACATTGAAAACATGTCCTTCCCTTCTCCAATAGAATAAGAGAACTTACAACAGCCTCTAATTTCCTACAGAACAATACCAATTTACTATGGCTAAAATTCAAGATTCTCATAATGTAATTTAGATTTTCCCAAACAACCTTTTCCTTCAGACATGTACTTCCTTCTTCAATTACATATTTTGGAACTAACAAAAACATATTAGAACTTCTTACAACTCAATTTAGACATAATTTTAGCACTATGACCTTTTCTTAGAACTTTGATGATTCTAAGAAATGATTCTTAGAATCATTTCTAATGGGATGCCTGGATGGTTCAGTCAGTTGAGTGTCCGATTTTTTATTTTTGCTCAGGTCATGATCTCAGGGTCATGAGATCGAGCACGAGGAATCTGCTTGGGATTCTCTCTCCCTCACCCATTGCCATGTTATTTCTAACATGCACTTTATTTTTTATGTTTTTAAATTATAAACATTTCTGAATTAACAAAAAAATGTACAAATGTACAAATAGGCCTCTAAAAAATATAACATAGCTCTGCCAACATGAGCTAAGATAATTCTTAACATGTGCCTTCTGTGTAACCAGGACGGTTTTCTTACTACCTAAACACATATTTAGGCTTTGCCCTCATGCTCTTTCCCTTAAGTTAAATGTCCTCTCTTCTTGTCACTACCTTTCCAAAGTCTACCTCTTTCACAAGGCCCAATCTAACTCCTACCTAAATCTAGCCCATATCCATCTCTACTTCTCCTGTTAAACCTGGCAAACTGTCTCGCTTAGCACTTCCTGCTATATTGTCTCTGAGTTACTCTTAAGTTTTATCAGTATAAATGTTATCTCACTAATTAAGCTATTAGTTCATTGACAGCAGGGACAGTGTCTTTTGAAGGGCACAGGTCAGTTATTCTGTAGAACGTCTTTCAGTTTGGTTTGGCTAGTGTTTTCTCATAATTACAGAGAGTCAGGGATTCTTCCAAAGAATATCAAAAAGGTGATGTGCCTTCTCATCACATCACATCAGGGAATACATGATTATCCACATGATTTATCTGCTCATGTTAAGCTTGATCACTTTGCTGTAATGGCAGTCTGTCAGTTTCTCCACTATAAGGTTAGTGTTTTCCCCTGTACAGATTCTCTTCTTTAGAAACAAATCATTAAATGCAGCCTACACTTAAAAGAACAAAAGTCAAGTTCTACCTCCTAGGAAAAGAAGTATCAAAGAATTTGTGGACAAAAGCCGAAACCACCACAACAATTCATTAATATTATGAGAGAGATGCTTTGAGGCTATGCAAATATCCGTTTTACATTAAGGTCTCAGCTATTTTTTTTTTTTAAGATTTATTTATTTCAGAGAGAGAGAGAGAATGTGAGCAGGGGGAGAGAGAGAGAATCCTCAAGCAGACTCCCCCGTGAGCACCAAGCCCTATGACCCCTTGATCCCAGGACCCCAAGTTCACAACATGAGCTGAAACCAAGAATTGGATGCCCAACCAACTGAGCCAGCCAGGCACTCCTCACCTATTTATTTTAACACTGATTAGATCTTGCCTATAGCAATTATTACTGTGTTCTAATGGTGATTTGGAGCACTACCATTTATTTATTTGATATTCTGCCATTCTTTGTCTAGCATGAAACTAAACAGAGTAGGTAATCAATAAATACTTACAAATGAAACTAAATTTCAAGAACCTATTTTTTTTATTAAAGATTTTTTTTTTAATTTATTTGACAGACAGAGACCACAAGTAGGCAGAGAGGCGGGCAGGTTGGGGGGGAAGCAGACTCTCTGCTGAGCAGAGAGCCCCAATGCGGGGCTCGATCCCAAGACCCTGGGATCATGACCTGAGCGGAAGGCAGAGCCTTTAACACACTGAGCCACCCAGGCGCCCCAAAATTTCAAGAACCTTTTTAAAACCTTTTATTTTAAATAAAATGAGATAACAAAATGTGGGTAAGTTCAAGGCAAATATGTTTTTTGGTAGTTGTGTTGTTCTTATGTCTTATGTCTTGACTAATGGTATGGAAATAGAAAGGAAAAAACAATTAACTACCTCACCTCTACTACAATTGGAAAACTTCCTGAAGAAAGGTGAACAGTAATAATAGTTGTGGAGTGCCTTAGAGTTTATAAGTATACTTGCATTCATCCTTTAGTATTTCAGAAGCTCTCTGAAGAGAAAATCTTCAAGACAAGAGAGATTAAGAAAACTTCTGAAGTTTGTGAAAAAGCACTATTAAATCAAGAATTAGAAAACTAGGCATAGAAACTAAGTAAGGCTAACAAGGTAAAGCAAAAATAAAGGCAGAGAAGAAAGAGATACAATATATAATTAATAATAGGTCCAGTGCAAGGCTTTAAACCAGGTGATAAATTTAAATGCATAGCATGAAACCAAAATGACTTAGATTACATAAGATAAAGAGTACATGGTTAAAATAATGAAAAGTATCATTAAAATGAGCATTAAGAATGAACTTTAAGACTATGCATTGAAGGTGAAAAATGAATAGAATCTTCACATACAAATTTACTCATTTCTTCATTAATCACCTCCATTTTCCCAGGGCTTTAACAGTGTTAAGCCAATAAATATCCAAAAATATTTGCTGAAGCTCTATATAATGCTAGACATTTTGGAATAAACACTAATTAGATATGGTCCCTTCCTATGGAAAATGTGCTTTCTAAAAAGTAAAATATTTAACGGAAAGGAAAACTTTTCACATACGTGTTAAAAGTCAAAGAGCAAACTAAGGCAGTCGGAGACAACCTAAAGAGTAAAAGCTACAACAATCCAGAGAAAGAACAGATCACAATGCAATCATATGCTCAGGAAAGAAAGGCCTTGAGAAAATAAGGGGCACTGCAATGGGCCTTCAGGAATTAGGTAGTGGGTGAGACTTGAACAGAGCCAGAAGAAAGGCCTTCAAAGCAGAGATATGTGGCTGAACAAAGGTAAGGGGTTGAGATAATGAAGGTGCTTTACAAAGAGTGAAAATCAAGTAGGACTGTAATAAAAAGTATATGAAAACACAGGATACAAAATTGTAAGCCAACACTAAAATGTGAAAGGCTTTGAATGCCAAGTTGAGGAGCTTGAACATTTTCTGTAAGCAATCCAAAAATAATCAAAATTTCTGGGCAAAAGAGTGATATAATGAATATGATATTCTAGAAATATCAAGTTGGCTTTTGATGTGCATAATAAATGGTGTACAAAAGGTAAGGCAAACGGTAAGATTCCAAGGTATGAAAAACAATTCTATTTTTATTTCTTCCACCATCACCATGTTTGTATGAAATTCAAGATGCCTGCCTAGAGTAGAATATGAATAGAAATGCATAGAGTAGAATAGATAACTGTATTAAAAGAGTAACCAGAGACTCTCCTAAAGTGATACAGAAAGTGTGGTTTTAGAAAGTTAAGAGAAAATGCAGTTTGCACTAAAGCTTAAAAAGTATGTGGAAAATAGAAGCCACATGCCTTGTTAATTGCGCTATTCATTCAGGGGGAAACAATAACATATCACATCAAAGTAGCAATATGAATTAACCATATTTTTTTTTACCTAAGCCAGAACTATTGGTTTATTTCATTGTTAGCATATAAGAAAACTAAAGATATGTCTCTTCTCTCATTACCACAAAAAAAGTAAGCCACCCTATGTTCTCCATCTGCACTCCTTAAAGACAATTCTCCCGACATTCCCTTAAACCTCTCAAACAATTCCCTAATTCTATCTCCTTTCTTCTGTATAAACCTTTCTCACTGAATCTTATTCACTTAATCCCACTTCAAAATATAAGATGTTACAAATTTTCTGAAATTGCTCTTAATAAATGTAAGATCCTTAGCCTTTACATAGTGCTTTGTAACTGACAAAATATTTTACACACATTACTTCCTAAAAGCCTCACAGAAGCGATGCACAGCAGGTATTATCATCATCCATATGCTATAGAGAAGCAGCAAGCCCAGGGCCACATAATCCTAAATGATAGAGCGAGGCCTACAATACAGGCTTTCTAAGTCCAAATTCCATATTCCCTTCACTATAGCATTCAATTTCATAATGTGCCAATAAGTGTATCTTATTACTCAAAATGTATGTTATTACTCTGTATTATGTTTAAGTCAATACATCTTGTTTTTAATAAGGTGCTTGCGCTCAAGTGCCTATTACAGGGCCATTTACTAAGAAGACCTAATTATGTTTAAGATGTTCATGATGATGATAATTATCACTGGATGAAAAGTGACAACTGAAGTATAATGTGTGCAAAATTGCTAAGACTATACCAAAAATATTTTTGCCTTAAATTCTGTAATGCAACATCAAGAACAAAGACAATATGGGTGATTTAAGGATATGTGAGCATCAAAGGGCAAAAACAGGGCATTCCTACTCTCTTTAACTCTGCTAAGGCCTCAAATACTGATATAGTTCAGAGCATCTTATTACCAGGGAGACATAAATCAAAAGGAGTTCAGCTAAAAGCAATAAAGCAGATTAGTGTCTGGAAGTACAGACTTTAAAGAAAGTTTTAAAAGAATTAAATTCAGGTAGTCTAGATAAAAAACAGCTATGAAAAAACCTTTTTTTTTAAGCTGTCACTTACACCAAAGACAGAAATTATTTTGAAGATAGATGTTTAAAAAATGCAAAAAAAAGAAATAATCATAAATATTTGGAGAATATTTATAAAAGGAAAATTCAAGATAAGAACATGCTGGCAAAAAACTATGGGACAGAACTCTGTCCCACAAGTGTGGTAAAAAGTACATTCCTAGAGATATTTAATACCAAGTTGGACAAAACAAGAAAAGGATTCCATATGGAATGATCCTGTACTGGCCCCTGAAGTAGTGGAAAGATCGAAGATGACCTCTTAGATCTTTTCCATTTCTGATTTTTTTTTTAAATTCCATGAAATTTTATGGGGCACAGCCTTCTACCAATTTCCTTTCTCCCCATGATGCCCACTTTCTCCCTTCATAAAGGGAAACAAATTGTATCTTTCATTTTAAGTGGATCGCATGTTCTCAGTGAATTGGTAATATAATCCTAGGTGCAAGTTTGGGAGAAAAAGGCCAATTCCTGTCATTTATAATGGTCCTTTCCCCCCTTCTCCCCCAGTGGTTCTTGGGGCTCTTAAACATTTTTTTTCACAAGCCAAAGAAGTAGTAGTTGACATGGATTCGAAGAAGAGCTGTTTCATTAGGAAAACCATTAATATTCTCCCTTTGCATGTCTGATCACAGAGCTGACAGTGATCCTGGGAGCTATAAGGCCCTAGGTCAAATTACCATCAGAACTGCTGTTCGGGATTATCTTTTACCTTTCTGCATTTTATGCTGAGTGACAGCAAAATCTATTGCAACCCACATTTTTATGGCAATGACATTTACCTCTGAAAAGACCCAGCCTTATATTCCTATACACTTCCAGCAAATGTTGTAAGTCCTACACACTTTAAATTCAAGAAGACTCAGCCTTGCTCTCTTTCTCCACTCTAGCACTTAAAAAAAAAATTTTTTCCCCAGTCACCCTTGGGATAGATCCCAGCATCTCTCCAGAATCCCATTCAGTGAAATCCCAGAATATACATACATACAAAGGCATTTCCTCATTTTGCTGATTTACAAGGACAAGATATAACAAAATCCAGGGAGCTCTAAGAACCTGTCTTTGAGCTCTGTAAGCTCTGAGGCTCACTTATGAAAAGGGACAGCAGGGCAGAGATAACACTCCAAGAATGGACACCAATGCCTCTTTTATACAACCTACACAGCCTCAGTAGCTGGGGACCCACCAATTCCCATCTTGACTATTTGAAAGAAATATGTCCCCTACCCACAAAGAAAATTCATATATATTAACACTATACCCTCTAAACAAAACTTTTAAATACCATTTTCATTTTTTCCTAGTAAAAACGAGACTATTCGAACCTAAAAAGATTGGCTTCTCGAACTTGAATATGATTTGGAGTTTTCAAAGCCCTTCCAACACTTAACTCATTTGATCCTGGCAAGAAAGAAGGCTGGCATTTATAAACCCATTTTAAAACAGGAAAAAAAAAATCGACTCTAAGATTAGGCAGTCTGAAGGAGAACCCACTGTGGAGATATTCAAACCTTTCCCAACAAGGAGGTCCAATATAAAAGGATTATCCAGAAAACTTCAGAGTGGGTTTCAGAAGAAGCTGTATCACCCCTATCCTCAACTCAGGAAAGCAAAAATTAAAGAAAAACAGAAAGGCACTTTTTTCTAGAATTTTAAGAATGAAACGTGACCCTGACCCATTAGTAGCCTAAGAACTTGTCTGAATTTTCTCAAGAAACACTCTACATCTTCTACCCCACAGAACTGGCCTGCCAATTGTTCTGGCTACCAATTCTCGGCCTCCGAGCTCAGACGCCCAGCGAAAGGCCCGCAACCTGGTGACCACCAACCACCCTCCCCCGCATTCATGCCAGGAGTCCCAAACTCCCCCATCCCCTAGCCCAAAGCTACTAGCTTTTCAGAGGAGCTTCCTCCAGGCTCTCCTCCAATTCTGCTAACACCCCCACCCCACCCCACACATCAAGTGCTCGCTCCTATTCCTCAAACTTCCCTCACCCCGCTAGACTGGAAGCAAGTTTCTCACCATCCTCATAGTTTTTGAGATAGTAATCCGGACCGGGGCCCCCGCGGCTTTTCGCCGGGTTCCTCAGGTTCTGGAACTGCAGGAAGTCCGTCCTTTTGCCTCCAAAGCGCAGAAAGGCGGGCGAAAGTCCCCGAGCCAGGGTCACCAGACGCTTGGAGCTGCAGAGGTAGAGAAAGAGAGGAAAGGATCCTGGGGGAAGGCGAGAGGGCGCGGGATACCGACCGAGGCCCTCTTCCCACTCTCCGCGAGCGACCTGGCGGAGGCTACGGGCTGTGTCCCACCCCTCCAGCCCGCCACCCGCGTGGGCCCCGGCATCTCGCGTGCGCCTGGCTCCCCGGGCTTTGCCTCCTGCGCCCAGCCGGCCGCAGCCCCCTCCCTCAGACAACCCTACGCGGCTCGCCAAAGGTACTTCTTTCCAAACGGTTAGTCTGTTGTTAACACAGTGCATGTGGCGGGTAGCGGGGCGGGGTGGGGGGGAGCACTTCTGCTGAGAACACGGGGCTAAGGCGCAGTTGCCCAGCTTCTGCCACTGCCCGGAAAGCGCTCCTGGCGGAGACGCGCAGCGCGCGGACTGCCGGGCTCCGACTTTTGCCAAACTTCTAGGCTGAAAGCCGAGATCTGTTTCCTCCGCCCCAGAGACACCGCAACTACTGTGGATAAGGTGAAACCTGCCTCCTTTCTCTCAGACCAGGTACCTGAGATGGAAGGTTTTTTTTTTTTTTTTCTTAATGCTAAAGTTGATTTTCCTTCAACACTATCTTGTAACAACCGCATCCATCTCCCAAATCCTGGACAAGAGATTCCCGGGGTAAATCCTTGCTTTTCTGAGAACTCTTGCCCATCCCTGCCTGGCACGGTAAAAGCAGTGTCTCTTTGGTCCCTTAAGTAATTCAGCGTGATCTCAAGAAAGGTAACATCCTCTCTACTCTGAGTTACACTTCATCTTTTTCCTTCCTACGTGGGACCCTTTGGAAACAAGCTCTGGGAAAAGTAAAGTTTGCCGAAACGTGGAACCCACTCCTTGAAGGAGACTCGAGGAGCACCAGAGCAGCATTTACATTTATTTAGGTTCAGGATTTCAATAAATAAGCTGTTTTAAAAGCCAAAACTACTTCAGGGAGGGGTAAAGGAGGAGCAGTGCAGATGCTCTTAGTACTAAGATGATCAACTGTTGAATTCTGGATCTGTTAGTTATTTTTAACACTTTGCTGGTTCAGGCTCTGAAAATCCCAATCCAAATGTAGAAAACACATAGGATTATAAAGGAGGGTGATGTGAAATAAAAAAGCCAAGGACTCCAGTTTCAGAGAGTTGCTGACAAAAGTGGTAGCCGCCCCAAGAAGTGGCCGGGAATGTCGTTTGCCCGAGGACTCCAGGACGGCGTTCTCGGATGGGCGCAGTCATGGCATCGCGTGGCCCCACGGCAGACAGAGGAGACATCCGTGCCAGTACCAGCCGGCAGATAAGGCATTTCCAACAACCGTCCATCCGGAAGCCTGTACAACCAATGCAAATGCGCCCCGCCACGGCTCTTCTCCGAAAAGCCGCTTTCCAGAATCTTTTCTGCAGCATGCATTTAACGAGACGGTTTAAAAAGGAAGGAAGGAAAAAGAAGCCCGAAGGAGTCCGCGTAGCTGGAGTAGTGCTATGCAAGTGGGGCGTGTATTTCGGAAAACCCCCGTCACCCGCAACCAGTGGACGAGCTCAGAGACGCGCTCGGCTGCACGACAGAACTTCCGAGGAGGAAGCCCGGCCGCGCGTAGCTCTTCCCGCCTTCCCGCGGAGGCACCGCCAGGAACCGAAACGGCCTCTGCGGAGGCAGCAACACCACCAAACGCTCAGTCCTCCCGCAACGCTCGCTCTACGTGGAAGGAGCGCTCCACGTGGCGCCTCCTGCTACCTGCCGCGTCCGCTGATCCGGCTGAGGCCCCGGGCAGACCCGCAGCGCTGGGGGCGGGAGCACGCCAGCAGCAAAATGGATTTCGCAAGGAGTGAAAGATACTCACGGAAGACGCGCAGCAGACGCGGCCTCCGGATGGAAAAGTGGGACTGAGAGAGCGCTCAGGGCTCTTCGGAAGAGCCCACAGCTGAGGCTCCAATTTGGATAGAATTTTTAATAACTCAACACTGGATTCGACATTGCAGACGATTTATTTATTTATTTATTTATTATTATTTTTACACTACAACTCTGTCCCTGATGGGTAGGGGTCTTAGTTGCCTAACTGCTAAACAGTAACAACTCAGGTAGAAAGTGAGCACAATTAGATCCCAAGCCGTTGAGTAAGGGGGGAGTCCATGATGACAAACCACCGGTTTGGTAATCCGCTGGTGCCGAGTTCAGACCTCCGAAACATCCCCGTAGTATTTCTAGGACCCTTCCCGTTCTCCTTTTATACCCTATGACTGGAGCGAGAATTTTTTTTCTTTAAAGAAAAACTATGCAGTTACCGCAGGAGATTTAAGGAGGAGGGACTGGGGGGCCATTCAGTCTATTAAAAACGTCTTACAAAGTCCTGAAGTCTGGAAAGGACAGCGGAGGATATAAAAGAAAACTCCAAAAATCCAATCCAACTTGCCCACCGCTCAAGTCTCTGCTTAAATTCGTTTTCTGTCTTGGAGTGGGAGAGAACTGACAAATCGATCTTTCCGTGGAAAATTCCACTTTCGTGAGATCCCCGATTGACTCTCACATATACACATAGGCACACACACGCACACACGCACACACACATACTCTCTCTCTCTCTCTCTCTCTCTCACACACACACACACACACACACACCAATTCCTCTTGGGTCTTTGTTGCTTAAGACCTTTTCTTCGCTTTTGTAACTGCCCTGAACCTCTTGTTTCTTTTTCAGAAGGAGACGGGGAGGCTAATTGTGGATATATGTAAGCACAACATTTTTTCAGTCATAACTGATAAGTTTCTGAAATGCCTTCTGCATTGCAAACATGTGCATCTTAATAGAAAACACTGCTTTTCTCAATCACCAGTTAAAGTCTCACAGCAAATATTCCAGGAGGAGGAAAAACCTCTTTTCTTCTCTTTGTGAGATCGCTTGGCTTATTTTCTTCTTCTTCTTCCCCCTTTGGAATGGGGGATAGGAAGGGATGGGGGGTGTTACTTAAAAAAAAAAAATGATCCATGGAAGCCCCTGCCTTACCTTAAGAAATCGAGCCAGCCATCATGAATGATGGACGGATCCAGCTGCAGAGAGAGGAAGTTCTCATTGACTGTCCTGACTGGGTTCTTGGTGCTCACATCAAGTAGAATCAGAGTCTTTTCCTTCAAACCTGGAGCTCTGTCTACAGGCAAGGGTCTCCTGTCTCCAACTTGGGAGGAAAGGGAGAGATGGACCAACAGAGCCAAGAAGAGAGCCACCGGGGCTAGGCACGCAGGGGGGCGGGAGTTGCTGGAGGGCATGGCTTCAGGGAAGGCACAGAGCACCCCCATTAAATCCCTCTGATTTAAACCTCTCTTCCTACAGGGTCTCGCTGGTGACTAATTGTCCTTATCTAAAGTGTGTGTCTGTCTGCCTCCCCCCCCACACTCCTTTTTTTCCTTCCCCCCCCCCTTTCTCTCTCTCTCTCTCTCTCTCTCTCTCTCTTTTTTTTTCAGTGTTTTGGTGCTGGTGGAGCGAACTCACGCCCCTAGCCAGCCTTCTCAGCAACTCGTGCCAAGAGTACTCGTTCACCAGCACCGCCCCTTTAAGAGATTTCGACTGCAGACATTTTTTTAACTTTTTAAAGGTGAGGGGGTAGGGGGGAGAGGCGGGAAGTAGGAGGAAGGGGTGGCGTTGTACCCTCCTGATTTAACCCTCTAGGGTCAGGAAGCAGAGAGAGGGATCGAAACTGTGTGGTTGTAATGTTTTGGGTAGGGGCGGGACATCTTTTTTTTTTTTTTTTTTTTACTTCCCTCCCAGCGAGGCTCTGGGGAGGGCGGTTCTAGCTTCAATCCCGACTCGAAAGCCCCAGAGCCAGCCCTGGACGCGCGGGAGTAAAGGAGTGCGCACCCGCCGCGAGCCTGTTTTTCCTGACAGCGTCAGGCATTTCTTCCGCTCTGGGCCCTTCCCTTTGCGCAGAACAAGCAAAAGCAAGAGTGGTTAACTTGCAGAGGGGGTCCTGCGGTGGCGACTGTGATTCCTGCTAAAGCATTAGAGTACAGATGGAGACTTAATGGACGCAAGTATGGACCTCTGCTACTAGCTGGGCAGCCACACAGAAGCATCCTCTGGCCTCAATACGGGGAAACAGTAGCCAGAAGGAATACAGAGTGACCTGGTCAAAGGGCTTATCCACCGGTAGGAGCAAAAGGGCCCGGGATGCGCATGGCTCCCCGGTCTGCCTACAGCCAAGAAAAAAGTGTCTTGGGGAGACTTCAATATACCCCAACTTAGGCCAAGTCAAAGCAATCTGGTACATGCTTGGACAGTCTGGGCTGCGCTGCACCCACCTGAGCCATGGCTTGGCTACTCCACTGCACAAGCGGACTTGCCCTTCCAGCCCCTCCTTGAGGTCGACCATGGTTATCCCTCCCGCGGGGAAGTGCGCCTTTACAGTGCTGGAAAGGGATAGAGTAACACAATTGGGTTTTCAAACTTGGCCAGGAGTCACAGCAAGGGCCCGCGGGCACACATTCATTCCCTAGATGCACAGGAAAAGCCAGGAGCAGCGTAGTGCACCACCCGCCCTAGCTCACCAAGCCAGACCCACCCCACCTCTCAGGCGAAGCCGTGGGTTCCAAGCCGTGGGTTCCAAACCCAAGCCCGGAAAAGAAATCCGGCCAGTTTGCTATACCCACAGCAAAGTTGTGGCCCCACTTTCGGCTTCTTTCTGGAACAAAATGGGCCTTCTATTTGGCAGATGAAGATAACTATTTTATGTATTGGGGGTATGCATGAGCATCCCAGGGCCTCCAGATATCAAACAGGCAAAATGCAGAGCAAAGGTTTTCCCCAAGGGTGGATGTGCAAATGCCAGTCTCAGAGCCACAAACACTGAAATGGCAACCTGTCTCCCCTCTCTCCCCCCAGACAGGATGAAGGAATCCGAAAAGGGCTGGAGTGCATGACCTCCAACTGAAGTTCTCCGAGGAGCTTCTATCAAACTAAGCAACCAAGAAATACAGAGGTTAGGTTGGGTTAGACCGGGAAGTGCCATTAAGAACTTCTAGAAGTAAGACTGCATAAAATGAGGCCAAAAGAGAAGGAAAATCGAAGGCATATTATCTAAAGATGATTTTAAAGACCAGGATGTTATATACTGAAATATTAGATGTGAGCTTTGGCCCTTAAGTCCTGCCTGCTTTTTTTGGTTCCTGAACATTTCTGACACACTGTGAGTGGGTGTGTGGTATGGTATAAGTTCCCATAGAAATTACTATAATTTTAAAATGTGTGCTGAGCACCTCCTTGAAATAGATGGTAACAGCCTGATGAGCAAAGATTTTTTTTTTATCTTTGTATCTCTAGACCCAGGCACTTAGCAGGCACTCAATAAATGTCTATGAAATAAATCAATCGTAAATCAAATCATGCTCAATACAATAAAATCATTTGGTGCATTCAAGAAGAATGTGAAAAAAATAAGACTTATTTGTCACAGTGAACTTTGTTTTAGGTTTCAGTTCAGTCATTTGTTTACCCAGCTATTAGCATTTTCCTGGTCACCTCCTTCAGGAAATACTTATCTTACAAATTCTGAAGCTATTAGTTCACTTGCTGTATTCAGAATTAAAACTGATTATATATGTTTAACAAGGAGTCAGATTTTCCAAGGGCCTAAACATCCCCTGGCTTACAAGAGAATGTACTTTTAGAATCCACATTATTTGGGACCAGAAGACAAACACATAAATGAAATAAATCACTCACCCCCTAGATGTCTATAATTAACGTACCTTTCAAAAATGCCTACCCTTGGGACTAAGGATGAACTTAGATATAATGAGAATCTGCCTAGTTATTAATTTCATCCACGATTTTTGCTTACTTACCCAACTATTCTATAATTGTTTGGTGTCCTACTTACTTTAACCAGTATTTAATGTTCTCTTCAGAACCTGTATATAGTACAAAATCAAAACCTTTCTTTTTAATTACTGATGAAAACCATCTTCTTTAGTAAAGTAATTGAAATTCTGTAGTCATGTACAGCCTCAGGACATCGAGGCAAAGAAAGCAATTCAGTAACATTTAAGGAGTTCCAGATAGTTGACTCCAAGATGACCTTATTGTTTGGTCCTTCCTTCTAGTTAGGATAAAGATCTTTGCAGGGCTACTCTTTCCAAATAGCCTCACCTCCCCATATCATGGCTTTTGTCTTGCTTCCTATCTAATCCTAAATTATATGCTGTAAGTAGCTCATTATTAATCTCTATATTAGATTAGTTTCTACTCTGGTTTCTATGTGCTGAGTGGCAATGACCTGGACCTCTGTTCTGTCTTAAATTGTAGTTTCCTAGGCAATAAGAAGTGGGATCTTTGTATAAAATATGAATTGGGTACTAGATGCATCTCCTTGGAAATGCTCTTCCTGATGTTACTGAATGATCTTCATAGATAAACTCCTTTGATATCTAAGAGTCTAGTTTCCCACACCTGTAAGAAATCTTGATGATTAACTCATTATTTTTCTAGACTATGGGATTTCAAAATAAATATTAGTAGAGAAGAGCTGACATATATTTGACAACTTATTTTGTCTAGCAAGCACCTTAAAAAAACTATCAACTATTTATCACTATTGTTTCCCAAAAGGAAAAAAAAAATTTAGTAACCCCCCCCCAAAAAAAAGCTGACACGGTATGTCAAAAATAAAAAGCAAGTGTTTAAACTGAATAAATTTAGCTTCATGAAAAATCACTATAGTATTTTCATCATTTCATCTCAGACCAACTGAGATATGCCAGTGACCAATATGGGTACCAGTACTAATGACTGGGACTAATGCTACATCCTGTTTTTATGGCCAAATTCTACTTTGTAGTATACAGGAATGCTGCAAGATGTGCATGTTTTTTAATGCTGGTCTTCTTGACTACAATAATTTCTGTCCATTTTTCCTATGCTTTTTTCACACTTATAGCCTGTCACAAATTCACTGATTCTATATGCCACCTCTCTTTCTATTAAACATTAAGAGCTATAGTTATTTCTATACCTTATTTCCCTTCTGTAAGAATTATATCTAGATATCAAATAGCAAGAAAAAAAATTCTTGCCACAATAACTGGAACTGGGAAGGATGAAGCTATAGCAGCCAACCTGCTATCTCATCACTGCCTGTGGACTTGTCCACAATGACTACTATTTATTAAGATCCTGTGGTCCCATAATGGTATTCAGAATTATACGTATGTTATCTTATTAATCTTATCAAATAACTCTGAGAGGTAGATATAATTCATTAGTATACCTAGTTTACATATAAGAAAATTGACTCAGAGATATTAAGCAACTTTTTCATGATACACTGCTAATAACTAGCAGCAAGGATTGAAACCTAGGGCTATCTGACTCCAAAGCCTATGTCTGTGTTCTTAACCAACACACTCTACTGTAAGTGCTAAAATATTGCATACCTTTTAACAGTTTGTCATTGTACAGTTGAAAAAACCTTGGACTAGGAGTTAGAATACCTGGGCTTAAGTCCTGACTTTCCCAGATCCTAGCTTAATGACCTTGGGTAAACTTTATAACTGTTGTCTCAGCTGCCTACTCTGTAAAACTGACATAATATCCTTGATTAAGAAGCAAATAAAGTTATGTCTGGGAAAAGTGCTTTATGAATTCCAAAATAGTATACAACTGTGCTACTGGTTTCTTGTTATGTCTTGTTCCCTCTCTCCCACACTTACTAAAAATACATCCCCTTAACAAAGACTGGGACAAGAATTAAGTTATAAATAAAGAATTCCATGATAAAGTTGAAACAAAAGTTCAACTATAATATAAGATCAATAAATGTAATAGTAAAGCAAGTATGCGCCACATAGTTAAGCCATGCAGGCTCTTCTGCCTGTGACTAGCATCTGAAAAAGGATGGAAGTTAAGTTTTACATGCCTCCTTCAGTTTTCCACTAAGACAGAAGAAGGAAGAATAATGGGCAAAGGATAGTGCTGGGGAATAACAAAGACTGTGTCTCTGTCATGCTCAGAGGAACAAGGAAGGGCAACACTTTCTCCATATGGAAAGCTGAAGGGGAAAGGAATTTATAACTATGATTGTTCTACCTCGTTATATAAGAAAACTTGAGCTGGATGGGTTTTGTTCCCATTGTTCCCACGGAGCAGTAAACTTATGTGGGGAAGATCATAACCATAATAAATTCAGTTAACTCTAATAAGTTCAGTTCAAAATCCCTTAGTATGTTTGAGGTAGGGATGATAGTTATTTGAGAAACTGCTATAGGTGGAAAACCAAGTAACAGAAATATTTATTCATGTCATCAGTTGCATTCATTGAAGAGTCATTTTACTATCTTGGCCCATTTTGTCTTTTGTACATTCAGATTAGTCCTGAAAAGCATCATGTTCTATTGCAAATTGCATGGGCTTAGGGGTTCAACAGACTTTGATTAAACCTAGTTCAGAATTTACTATCTGCTCATGTGACCTTTGTTGAACAAGTCACTTATTCTTGCTGGGCCACAATTTCCTCATCAATTTCCTATCAAAATAGGTTTAAGTATACTTCCCTTCACATGTACTGTGAGAATTATGTCAGAATTAAATGAGGTAATGTCTTTAGTTCTTGGCACATAGTTACTATGCAACTATCATTTTCACTGCTTGGGTTTCATGGTAGAAATAAACATAAATTGCATAGATCAGGTGGGAAGAAATTTATACATCTGAAACCTAAGATTTTGAAATAGTATGGTAATAACTTATAGGTATACATTCTATTTTATCCTTATAGCATAGACAGGACAAGCTTTATCCTCATTACTCAGGTAAGGAAATACAGAGTCAAAAAGTTCAAAATGCTGGGGTGCCTGGGTGGCTCAGTCAGTTAAGTGTCCAACTCCTGATTTCAGCTCAGGTAGTGATTTCAGAGTCATGAGATCCAGCCTAGCGCTGGGCTCCATGCTGGGTATGAAGCTTGCTTAAGATTATCTCTCTCTGCCCCTCCCCCCACTAAAAAAAAAAGGTTCAATATGCTGTTTCTTAAAGAATCTGAGGCTAAAGCCAGTTCTACTGACTGATAATCAGACTGTACTCTTGATATGTTTGTTAATGAAAATACCTGACATTACATATAATGTCCCAGGACATAAATTAAGATTGCCTTTCACATATTCTATAACTTCATTCACTATAAGTTGTTTATACATACCTTCAAACAACTAGACCACTTTCCTAGTCAGATAATTCTAAGTATTTAATTAATGCTAAAGATAATCTCTAAGAAGGTGAATATAAAAATCTTTTTTTTTTTAAAGACTTTATTTGTTTGAGAGAGAGAATGCAGGCACAAGTTGGGGGAGGAGCAGAGGGAGAGGGACAAGCAAACTCCATGCTGAGTGCAGAGCCCAACTTGATCCACGACCCCATATCCCTGAGACCATAACCCAGCCAAAACCAAGAGTCAGACACTCAATAGACTGAGCCACCCAGATGCCCCTTTATAAATCTTAATTTATTCATCTCAGTATATCTCCTATTTTAGTATCTACTTTGAAATATGGAACCCCTAATAAAACATTTGCTTAAACACAGTTGTTATTTGTTGACCCCCAAATAGTAACTGACTATGATTGCCTTTTCTTTTGTTTCCTAGACTAACAGGGACCTTTTTAAATATCCAAATGTGTTTAGTTGGATTTGGACGCTCTTTAAATATCCTAATGTGTTTAGTTCATAATAATGAGAGTTAAACAAACATTGAGAACAGAAAGCCTACCACGGGTTCAGTTCTCAATAATCAAAATCAACTAGTAGACTACTTATACATACCATGGAATATTTTACCTCTGTCCATATTAACATCTAGATCCCTAGCTCTTTGGAGTTGCCATATAAGCATAACCAAGTCCTTCCCTGGTTCAAAATCAATCATGCTAAACCTTACTAACCTTAACTCTCACCAGATTTTTCAATTCTTCTAGTCCCTTGGGTCACTAGGACAATGATGTGGTGTGACTTTTAGAAAGTATGTTTCATTTCCACTGGACACTTAAATATTACATTTCTTTTTTGATTTTCTGAAGCCTAGGCAGCATGATACTGTGTTTAAATACTTTTAAATGCTTTTCCCTTTCAGGAAGAAATAAGAATAATTTGAGAATCAAGGGTCACTGACATTCAGCCCTGGTTGCACATTAAAATCAGCTAGGAGCTTTTTAAAAATAATTATGCCTCACGGCACTGGGGTGGCTCAGTCAGATTAAGAGGCCAACTCTTGATTTCGGCTCAGGTCATGATCTCTCAGGGTCCTGGGACAGAGCCTGGTTGAACTCCACATTCAGTAGGAAGTCTGCTTGTCTCTCTGCACCTACCCCTCCTCAAGCTCTCACTCTCTCTCTCAAATAAATGAATAAACTTAAAAAAAATTATGCCTCACCCCACCTACATATATTCTGAGAACTGATTTTGATGTGGGACCTCAGCATATCTTGGATCCATTGCTATACAATTCTATTTGGTTTCTAGTTACAGCTAATTTAGATGGCAAGGGAAACCATGTTACTTCCATCTATTTGATTCCTAGGTTTCAGGTAATTAGGAGCAAGAGTTCAAACACTAAAGGATATCTCAAAAATATTATCAGAATCTATTCTGTTCCTAAGTTTAGACAATGAAATTCAGATAGTGAGAGGCCATCCTCAAAGAAGGAAAAATTATGCAAGTAAATACCATATATCCTCTTAGCTTTAATAGATTTTCAACTGATTATTCCTTCATTCAAGAAACGTTTTTCCTTTACACCATGTGATTGGCAAAATGTAAATACTGGATAACACTAATTGTGGATGTGGGGAGAATGCAACCTTCTTGCATACTGATGGGAGTATAAATGGGTGGGGACATTCTGATGAGTAATCTGGAAATATTTAATGAAATTACAAACGTATATTCCCTTAGATCCAGTAATCCCACTACAGGCATAAATTACCCAAGCAACTCAAAAAAGACTCACAAAAGGACTTGAATGAGGACAGTCAGTAAAGCACTGATTTTAATATATGGGAATCAGAGAAACTTAGATATCCATCACACGGGGAATGGACAGGTAAAATGAGGAGGACAGCAGATAGAAGCAATGAACTGAATGTAAATACAAGAACATGGATGGTCTTTAAATAGAATGATATGTGAGAAACAAAAAACCCAGGATATTATAAAATAATAACATTAGTACAAACTAAACACACACACAAACCAATATATTTTACAAGGATACAAAAATATCAAAGGACATACATCAGGACACATTAGAGTTGATACCCATAAGGTAATCATTCAAAGGAAAAAAACAAAAGGCGTTACATGGGTCAATGTTAAACATTCTCCTGCATTCAAGGTAATAGTTAACCAATTTTCTAGGGAACAAAAGGGAGAAATATTGAGTGCTGACTATAGGCTAGGTAGTGTGTCTTCCCCCCATCCTTGGAATCCAAAGAATATTCTTGTCCTTGGAAGCCTTACAGTATACTTGGGAAAATGAACATGTTAACAAAAATCCATTTGGTAAGTGCTATATTAGAGTTTGGTGAAAACTGCTGTGGAGCACTGTAAGGGATTATGATGTAATACTAATTCGTGTGTG
The DNA here is from genome assembly GCF_963455335.1 of Martes martes. Classification (NCBI taxonomy): domain Eukaryota; kingdom Metazoa; phylum Chordata; class Mammalia; order Carnivora; family Mustelidae; genus Martes; species Martes martes. The sequence goes on along the minus strand of NC_137902.1, from coordinate 28,750,604 downwards.
TGTGTGTACACACACACACATATATGGGAGTCTGTTACTTGATACATATGTAACTTCCCATCAAAATGATGACAAACATACCATACTTTAATGAGTTGGGCTTTTTTTTTTTTCTTTTCTTTTTTTTTAACCTGTCTCCAGGTTTTCTCCTGTCTTTCCATTTTGGTAATGGCTAAGGGGTTGCAGTTGTAGAAATGCTAGAGTGCCATCTGCTGGTAGAAATGTTTTAAATTCCCAATCTTTCTCAAAATCCATTTTCAAAAACAAAACTATCACATTTATTATCGGATATCTGGGCTTGAAGGAATCTTAGAGATCAGGAGCCTGGTTTTAGAAAGGGGTAAATTATCTCCTTAGAAGAGTGCATCTAATTTAAGGGAAATGTACACGCACGTGCTCACAAACGCACAGGTCTCTCCTATCACCACTGTAAGCTTCACAGAACTCTATGGTAAATACACTCACAAAGCTAAACTAACTAAATTATCTTAGATATACATATAAACTCCTTTAGAGGGGTCCACAGATATGTTTAAACATTTCTATAAGCTCACTTCCCAGGAAAACAATCTTATTAGGAAGGCAGCTTACTGTAGCGTCAAAGGAATGAGCTTCACGATCAGACTTCAGTCCATCTGAGCTTTACTATTTATTAAGAAGCCTTAAAGAAGTTGTTAACTTCCCTGAATCTCAATTTCTTTATATGTAAAAGGAGAACAGTAACCTAATTTACAGAGTTATTGTAGTAATTTGTGGGGGAATATGAAAACTAAAATGCGTAGCCATGTCACAAAAATATTTAATGACTAAACTAAACCCCTAATACTAATTTAAACATGCTTTCTAATCCATCCTCAATGATGTCAGATCTTCCTCTCATTTATATTCGATACTTATACTTAATATAAATAATTTGGCAACTAAGAAATTTCATACAATTAATTCCATAAAAACATAAATGGAAGGCAAAATGTGTTTTAACAGTACATCATACTTCTGCTCTAAGATCTTGCTTTTCAAAGTGTGGTCCACAGATCCAGCAGCATCAGCATAATGTGGGAGCAGTTTGAAATGCACAATCTCAGACTCCATTCTAACTTAACAAATTAGAATCTACATTTAAACAAGTTCCCCAAGTGATTAAAATTTTGATTTAAAATCTGAGAAGCATTACTTTAGGGGACAGCAAATAGAACCTGAGCTCCATTATTTCAGAAGAGGGTTCCAGAACAAGCTGCTGTACTCCTCTTGGTTAAATTTATCTATGTTTTAGCAATTACATACTGAAACGTCTTCAGTTCTTTAAACTTTTGGTAAAACTAATCCTGGCATAACACATAGCACTTAACATACAGCCCATGGAAAGAAGGGAAAAAGGAAAATGCAATACTACTATGGCATTAATTAAAATGATGCTCCAAAGCCAAAAAAGACAGAAATTGACTTGGGTAAACACTATAAGGAATACGGATTTGCAGAGTTTCTGTTTCACCAGAGTTTCTGGTGAATAAACAATTGTAAAATATGGAATTAATCAGTCAGAAACATCATCCAAATTAATGCCCACAGATACATCTGCCTACGCATCTTTTTTTTTTTTTTAAGGTTTTATTTATTTATTTGACAGAGAGAGAGATCACAAGTAGGCAGAGAGGCAGGTGGGTGGTGGGGGAAGCAGGCTCCCTGTGGAGCAGAAAGCCCGATGCGGGGCTCCATCCCAGGACCCTGGGATCATGACTTGAGCTGAAGGCAGAGGCTTAACCCACTGAGCCACCCAGGCACCCCTGCCTATGCATCTTTATGAGAGTAATGACAGATGAAGCAGCAATCTCAAACATAGCACCCAGAACGAGTCAGGGAAACAACCCACAGTTGCTGGGAAATCTGAAAGTCCAGGTGATAAAAAAGGCATAAATTCATGAACATAAAATTGGGCATGGCCCACCCAAGCTTTTAACCAGATATCCTAAAAACAAGTAATGTGTTACTCTGTCCAGTGAAGACAAAACCATTATGAAATATTTGTTTAATATCCACTCTATGCAAGCCATGATGGAATCAAAACAAAGTCATACTATTAAAGAGAACAGAAAGAACAGGCACATGATACCATGCAGGCAGGCAAACAGGCAAAAACTGTTTCTGTCAGATAAAGACACAATATGGAAATAAAGCTAATGTCATTGTAAGTCCTTTATTATCTCAAGTATGAAATCTATCTACCTACTCATGCAGACAAACAATAATAAATAAATAACTTTTTTGAGTGTTTATTAAGTACTAGGAACTGTGTAAGGCATTTTAATGCATTACCTCATTTAATCTTTACAATAAAACTAATAGGCAGGTTCTCATAGCCTTATTTTAAGAAGGAAAATTGAGGTTTAGAGAATTTAACTTTCTGGAAATAACTAGTAAGACACAGCTTGGGGAATCAAATCTAGGTCTGTCATTCCAGAGGCTAACCTCTTAATCACTCAGATATTCTGAATCAGTCTATGTAACATATAAGTAGGACCATATATTTAGTTAATAAACATTTTAATCAATGTAGCTTATCTTTCAACTTTTTTATCAGCTTTCTCTCCTCAATCTAAATGGCACCCCCTTCTGTATAATGGAGGATATAGTCTGAAAAAAACAAATTTTATTTTCTTTTCAACAATATTGATCACTTGATTTTCTCTATAGATTTTGAATTTGATAAACAATGTACACTAATGTGTAAAAAATAAATCCATGTGTACTTTTACTTAGTATATTGTGGTTAGAGAGTAGAATAGAAAATATGGCTCCTGAAGCCTCAGGATTCCCTAATTCATATGTACACTTTTTGTTTATGTTCATTTTTCTCTGTCTCTCTGTCTCTCTCTATCACACACATGCAAATACTTACAGGAAAGAATAACAGGCATATTTGAAAACACTAGCAAACAACCAGGAAGATTTTGTATAATCCAACTAGTGGGTGGGTTCAACTGTGGGAAGTCTGAAGGACCTGAAGCACCCTAGACCCTGTGAACTCACAAAACCAACGAGCCAAAATTCTCTTCCACAAACAAAACCCTATAATAAGGAGAAACATTTGAGAAAAGAACCCACATGGTATAGAATATAGATAACTGATGTAAAGGAAACAAAAAACTCAGATAAAATTAGAGGAAGTGAACAAAACCAGGATATCTCAGAGAGCAGTGGGGTATACTTTTTAATGCTACATACAAATATAAATATAAATATAAATATAAATATAAATATAAATTATATATATGGGAGCCCTACAGTTGTGAAGCTAGAAAAGCTCTCCTAATCCACTTCTCCTTCCTAAAAGTTCACGAAAACTAATTTTGCATAAAGATGAGCAACAAAGTGGTTCCTGGGTGACTCAGAGGGTTAAAGCCTCTGCCTTCGGCTCACGTCAAGATCCCAGGGTCCTGTGATCGAGCCCCACATCAGGCTCTCTGCTCATCAGGAAGCCTGCTTCCTCCTCTCTCTCTCCCCCTTCCTCTCCACCTACTTGTGATCTCTGTCAAAAAAATAAATAAAATCTTTGGAAAAAAAAGAGCAACGAAAAAGAATCACAATCAACCTCATGCAAAAATATTATAAGAAAAAAGAAAACAGAGGTTGAATAATCTCTTTAGAAATAATAAAATTGGAGGAGTCAAGATGGCAGAGAAGTAGCAGGCTAAGCCAACATCAGATAGCAGGAGATCAGCTAGATAGCTTATCAAACCATTCTGAACACCTACAAATCCAACAGGAGATCGAAGAGACGAAAAGCAGCAATTCTAGAAACAGAAAATTGACCACTTTCTGAAAGGTAGGACCAGCGGAGAAGTGAATCCAAAGCGATGGGAAGATGGACCATGGAGGGGAAGGGCCGGCTCCCAGCAAGTAGTGGCGCAACGGACCATGAAATCAGAACTTTTAAAAGTCTGCTCCAGAGGCTAAACCGGGGTGAAGCCCAAGTGGGGACAGTGTGGTCTCAGGTCCCGTGGGATCAGAGAAGGATCGGGGGTGTCTGAGGGTCGCGGAGCTCACAGGTATTAGAGTGGGGAAGCCGGCTACAGAGATGGAGCTGAGAAGTGAGATCTCAACTCGGGGTTACCTTAAATTGTGATCCATGGCACAGACCACTGCTCTGTGAGGGGGGACCCCACAAGATCCGGGACAACCCCCCTGGAAGAGTGCAGGGATCTGTGTGGTTTGGAGACTACAAGTGGGGCTGTGTGCCAGAGATAGAGACGCTTGGTCACAGGCTGGGTGAGTTCAGAGTGCAGCCGGAGGCCAGGGAGACAGGAGTGATTGCGCACTTTTGTTCCAGGGCGCACTGAGGAGTGGAGCCCGGAGCTCTCGGGTCCTCCAGGCAGGAGACTGGGAGGCCGCCATTTTCATTCCATTCCTCTGGAACTCTACGGAAAGCATTCAGGGAACAAAAACTCCCAAAAGCGAACCCGAACCCGAGTGAATTACTTAGCCTGGCCCCTGGTAAGGGCGGTGCAATTCCGCCTCAGGCAAAGAAACTTGAGAATCACTACAAAAGGCCCCTCCCCAAGAAGATCAGCAAGAAATTCAGCCCCAACCAAGTTCATTTACCAAGGAGAACAGCAGAATTCCAGAGCAGGAGAAAACAAAACATGGAATTCATGGCTTTCTCCACATGATTCTTTAGTCTTGCAAAGTTAATTAATTTTTTTAATTTTATTTTTTTCTTCTGCTAAATTTTTTAACTTTTACCCTTTCCTCTTTTAACATTAACTAGTTTATCTTAACAATACCTTTCAAAAAAAATCTTTTTTGAATCTTCATTATTACATTCATATTTTATCCTTCATTGTATCTAACTTTATTTTTTGTATACACATAGGGTTTTTTCTTCTAAAAAAATGTGGGATACAACTTCTTCTAATAGATCAAAATATACCCAAAATCTAGCACAGGGTTTTGCTCTTCTCCCCAGCCTGAGCAAATTCTCTCCACTTTCTTTTTCTTTATTCTCCCAACCAACTTATCTTATCAACCTCTTTTATAGAAATTTTTTTTTAATTTTTTCATCTTTATACTCAAATTCCATCCCTTCATCATATTTACCCTTATATATGTTTTTCATTCTTTAAAATTTTGGGAGGTAGTTTCTTCTAAGGGATCAAAATACTCCCAAAATTAAATGGGTGACCCTGTTCTATTCACCAGTCTAATATATACATATTTTCTTTTTTATATTTTTTCTTTTTCTTTCCCTTTTCTAAATTTTTTTTCTGAACTTCTTTTTACCCCCTTTCTTCCCCCCATGATTTGGGGTCTCTTCTGATTTGGTTAAAGCACATTTTCCTGGGATCTTTGCCACCCTTTTAGTATTTTATTCGCTCCTTCATATATTCTTATCTGGATAAAATGACAAGGCAGAAAAAATCACCACAAAAAAAAGGAAGTACCAAAGAGGAAGTACCAAAGGCCAGGGACTTAATCAATACGGACATTGGTAATATGTCAGATCTAGAGTTCAGAATGATGATTCTCAAGGTGCTAGCTGGGCTCGAAAAAGGCATGGGAGATATTAGAGAAACCCTGTCTGCAGAAATAAAAGCCCTTTCTGGAGAAATAAAAGAACAAAAATCTAACCAAGCTGAAATCAAAAAAGCTATTAATGAGGTGCAATCAAAAATGGAGGCTATTCCCACCAACAGTGTAAGAGGGTTCCCCTTTCTCCACATCCTCTCCAACACACGTTGTTTCCTGTCTTGCTAATTTTGGCCATTCTAACTGGTGTAAGGTGGTATCTCAATGTGGTTTTGATTTGAATCTCCCTGATGGCTAGTGATGATGAACATTTTTTCATGTGTCTGGTAGCCATTTGTATGTCTTCATTGGAGAAGTGTCTGTTCATATCTTCTGCCCATTTTTTAATATGATTATCTGTTTTGTGTGTGTTGAGTTTGAGGAGTTCTTTATAGATCCTGGATATCAACCTTTTATCTGTACTGTCATTTGCAAATATCTTCTCCCATTCCGTGGGTTGCCTCTTTGTTTTGATGACTGTTTCTTTTGCTGTGCAGAAGCTTTTTATCTTGATGAAGTCCCAGAAGTTCATCTTTGCCTTTGTTTCCTTCGCCTTTGGAGACATATCTTGAAAGAAGTTGCTGTGGCTGATATCAAAGAGGTTACTCCCTATGTTCTCCTCGAGGATTCTGATGGATTCCTGTCTCACGTTGAGGTCTTTTATCCATTTCGAGTTTATCTTTGTGTACGGTGTAAGAGAATGGTCAAGTTTCATTCTTCTACATATAGCTGTCCAGTTTTCCCAGCACCATTTATTGAAGAGACTGTCTTTTTTCCACTGGATATTTTTTCCTGTTTTGTCAAAGATTATTTGACCATAGAGTTGAGGGTCCATATCTGGGCTCTCTACTCTGTTCCACTGGTCCATGTGTCTGTTTTTATGCCAGTACCATGCTGTCTTGGTGATCACAGCTTTGTAGTAAAGCTTGAAATCAGGTAACGTGATGCCACCAGTTTTATTTTTGTTTTTCAACATTTCCTTAGCAATTCGGGGTCTCTTCTGATTCCATACAAATTTTAGTATTATTTGCTCCAGCTCTTTGAAAAATACTGGTGGAATTTTGATTGGAATGGCATTAAAAGTATAGATTGCTCTGGGCAGTATAGACATTTTAACGATGTTTATTCTTCCCATCCAAGAGCATGGAATGGTCTTCCATCTTTTTGTGTCTTCTTCAATTTCTTTTAGGAGTGTTCTGTAGTTCCTCGAGTACAGATCTTTAACCTCTTTGGTTAGGTTTATTCCGAGGTATCTTATGGTTTTTGGTGCTATAGTAAATGGAATCGATTCTCTAATTTGTCTTTCTGTATTTTCATTGTTAGTGTATAAGAAAGCCACTGATTTCTGGACATTGACTTTGTATCCTGCTACATTACTGAATTGCTGTATGAGTTCTAGTAGTTTGGAGGTGGAGTCTTTCGGGTTTTCCATATAAAGAATCATGTCATCTGTGAAGAGAGAGAGTTTGACTTCTTCCTTGCCAATTTGGATACCTTTTATTTCTCTTTGTTGTCTGATTGCTGTTGCTAGGACTTCTAATACTATGTTGAACAAGAGTGGTGACACTGTTGGTGGGAATGCAAACTGGTGCAGCCACTTTGGAGAACAGTGTGGAGATTCCTCAGGAAATTAAAAATAGATCTTCCCTATGACCCTGCAATTGCACTGCTGGGTATTTACCCCAAAGATACAGATGTAGTGAAAAGAAGGGCCATCTGTACCCCAATGTTTATAGCAGCAATGGCCACGGTCGCCAAACTGTGGAAAGAACCAAGATGCCCTTCAACGGATGAATGGATAAGGAAGATGTGGTCCATATACACTATGGAATATTATGCCTCCATCAGAAAGGACGAATACCCAACTTTTGTAGCAACATGGACAGGACTGGAAGAGATTATGCTGAGTGAAATAAGTCAAACAGAGAAAGTCAAGTATCATATGGTTTCACTTATTGGTGGAGCATAACAAATAATATAGAGGACAAGGGTAGATGGAGAGGAGAAGAGAGTTGAGAGAAATTGGAAGGGGAGGTGAACCATGAGAGACTATGGACTCTGAAAAACAACCTGAGGGTTTTGAAGGGGCGGGGTGGGAGGGTGGGGGAACCAGGTGGTGGGTATTAGGGAGGGCACAGATTGCATGGAGCACTGGGTGTGGTGAAAAAACAATGAATACTGTTACGCTGAAAATAAATAAAAAATTGGAAAAAAAAATGTGCAGTTACAGAGAAAAAAAAAAATGGAGGCTATTACTGCTAGGATAAATGAAGCAGAAGAGAGAATTAGTGATATAGAAGACCAAATGACAGAGGATAAAGAAGCTGAGCAAAAGAGAGACAAACAACTACTGGACCAGAAGGGGAGAATTCGAGAGACAAGTGATACCATAAGACGAAACAACATTAGAATAATTGGGATTCCAGAAGAAGAAGAAACAGAGAGGGGAGCAGAAGGTATATTGGAGAGAATTATTGTAGAGAATTTCCCTAACATGGCAAAGGGAACAAACATCAAAATTCAGGAGGCACAGAGAACCCCCCCCCAAAATCAATTAAGAATAGGTCCACACCCTGTCATCTAATAGTAAAATTTACAAGTCTTAGAGACAAAGAGAAAATCCTGAAAGCGGCTCAGGACAAGAAGTCTGTGACATACAATGGTCGAAATACTAGACTGCCAACAGACTTACCCACAGAGACTTGGCAGGCCAGAAAGAATGGGCATGATATATTCAGAGCACTAAACGAGAAAATCATGCAGCCAAGAATACTATATCCAGCTAGGCTGTCATTGAAAATAGAAGGAGAGATAAAAAGCTTCCAGGACAAACAAAAACTAAAAGAATTTGTAAACACCAAACCAGCTCTAGAGGAAATATTGAAAGAGGTCCTTTAAGCAAAGAGAGAGCCTAAAAGTAGTAGATCAGAAAGGAACAGAGACAATATACAGTAACAGTCACCTTACAGGCAATACAATGGCACTAAATTCATATCTCTCAATACTTACCCTGAATGTAAATGGGTTAAATGCCCCCAATCAAAAGACACAGGGTATCAGAATGGATAAAAAACAAAACCCATCAATATGCTGTCTATAAGAAACTCATTTTAGACCCAAAGACACCTCCAGATTTAAAGTGAGGGGGTGGAAAACAATTTATCATGCTAATGGACATCAAAAGAAAGCTGGGGTGGCAATCCTTATATCAGATCAATTAGATTTTAAGACAAAGACTACAATAAGAGATGAGGAAGGACACTATATCATACTCAAAGGGTCTGTCCAACAAGATCTAACAGTTTTAAATATCTATGCCCCTAACTTGGGAGGAGCCAACTATATAAACCAATTAATAACAAAATCAAAGGGGGCGCCTGGGTGGCTCAGTGGGCTAAGCTGCTGCCTTCGGCTCAGGTCATGATCTCAGGGTCCTGGGATCGAGTCCCGCATCGGGCTCTCTGCTCAGCAGGGAGCCTGCCTCCCCCCTCTCTCTCTGCCTGCCTCTCTTCCTACTTGTGATCTGTCAAATAAACAAATAAAATCTTTAAAAAAAAAAAATAACAAAATCAAAGAAACACATCAACAATAATACAATAATAGTAGGGGACTTTAACACCCCCCTCACTGAAAAGCAAAAGATCAACAAGGAAATAAAGGCCTTAAATGACACACTGGACCAGATGGACATCACAGATATATACAGAACATTCCATCCCAAAGCAACAGAATACACATTCTTCTCTAGTACACATGGAACACTCTCCAGAATGGATCACATTCTGGCTCACAAATCAGGTCTCAACCGGTATCAAAAGATTGGAATCGTTCCTTGCATATTTTCAGACCACAATGCTCTGAAGCTAGAACTCAATGACAAGAGGAAAGTTGGAAAAAATCCAAATACATGGAGACTAAAGAGCATCCTTCTAAAGAATGAATGGGTCAAACAGGAAATTCAAGAAGAATTTTTAAAATTCATGGAAACAAATGATAATGAAAACATAATGGTTCAAAATCTGTGGGACACAGCAAAAGCAGTCCTGGGAGGAAAATATATAGCGATAGAAGCCTTTCTCAAGAAACAAGAAAGGTCTCAAATACACAACCTAACCCTATAGTTAAAGGAGCTGGAAAAAGAACAACAAAGAAAGCCTAAACCCAGCAGGAGAAGAGAAATAATAAAGATCAGAGCAGAAATCAATGAAATAGAAACCAAAAGAGAGAAAAAAAAATAGACCAAATCAATGAAACTAGGAGCTTGTTCTTTGAAAGAATTAATAAGATTGATAAGCCCCTGGCCAGACTTATCAAAAAGAAAAGAGAAAGGACCCAAATAAATAAAATCATGAATGAAAGAGGAGAGATCACAACCAACACCAAAGAAATACAAGCAATTATAAGAACATATTATGAGCAACTATACGCCAGCAAATTTGACAATCTGGAAGAAATGGATACATTCTTAGAGATGTATAAACTACCACAACTGAACCAGGAAGAAAGAGAAAACCTGAACAGACACATAACCAGTAAGGAGATTGAAGCAGTCATCAAAAATCTCCCAACAAACAAGAGCTCAGGGCCAGATGGTTTCCCAGGGGAATTCTACCAAACATTTAAAGAAGAATTAATACCTATTCTGAAACTATTCCAAAAAATAGAAATGGAAGGAAAACTTCCAAACTCATTTTATGAGGCCAGCATTACCTTGATCCCAAAACAAGATCCCAAGACAAGGATCCCATCAAAAAAGAGAATTACAGACCAATATCCTTGATGAACAGAGGTGCGAAAATTCTCACCAAAATACTAGCCAACAGGATCCAACAATACATTAAAAGGATTATTCACCACGACCAACTAGGATTTATTCCAGGCCTGCAAGGTTGGTTCAACATCTGCAAATCAATCAATGTAATATAATACATTAATAACAGAAAGAACAAGAAATGTATGATACTCGCAATAGATGCTGAAAAAGCATCTGACAAAGTACAGCATCCTTTCTTGATCAAAACTCTTCAAAGTGTAGGGATAAAGAGTACATGGCTCAATATCATCAAAGCCATCTATGAAAAACCCACTGCAAATATCATTCTCAATGAAGAAAAACTGAGAGCTTTTCCGCTAAGGTCAGGAACACGGCAGGGATGTCCATTATCACCACTGCTGTTCAACATAGTACTAGAGGTCCTAAACTCAGCAATCAGATAACAAAAAGAAATTAAAGGCATCCAAATCATCAAAGAAGAAGTCAAACTATCACTCTTTGCAGATGATATGATACTTTATGTGGGAAACCCAAGACTCCACTCCAAGTCTGCTAGAACTTGTAAACAAATTCAGTAAAGTGTCAGGATATAAAATCAATTGCATTTCTTTACACCAACAACAAGACAGAAGAAAGAGAAATTAAGGAATCAATCCCATTTACAATCGCACCCAAAACCATAAGATACCTAGGAATAATTGGAAGAACAAATATTGTGAAAATGTCTATGCTACCTAAAGCAATCTACACATGTAATGCAATCCCTATCAAAATACCATCCATTTTTTCAAAGAAATGAAACAAATAATCCTAAAATTTATATGGAACCAGGAAAGACCTTGAATAGCCAGAGGAATATTGAAAAAGAAAGCCAAAGTTGGTGGCATCACAATTCCAGACTTCAAGCTCTATTACAAAACTGTCATCATCAAGACAGTATGGTACTGGCACAAAAACAGACACATAGATCAATGGAACAGAATAGAGAGTCCAGAAATAGACCCTCAACTCTATGGTCAACTAATCTTCAACAAAGCTGGAAAGAATATCCAAAAGAATAAAGACAGTCTCTTCAACAAATGGTGTTGGGAAAATTGGACAACCACATGCAGAAAAATGAAACTGGACCATTTCCTTACACCACACATGAAAATAGACTCAAAATGGATGAAGGACCTCCATGTGAGAAAGGAATCCATCAAAATCCTTGAGGAGAACACAGGCAGCAACCTCTTTGACTTCAGCTGCAGCAAGTTCTTCCTAGAAACATCACCAAAGGCAAGGGAAGCAAGGGCAAAAATGAACTATTGAGACTTCATCAAGATCAAAAGTTTTTGCTCAGCAAAGGAAACAGTCAGCAAAACCAAAAGACAATTGACAGAGTGGGAAAAGATATTTGCAAATGACCTATCAGATAAAGGGCTAGTATCCAAAATCTATAAAGAGCTTAGCAAACTCAACACCCAAAGAACAAATAATCCAATCAAGAAATGGGCATAGGACATGAACAGACATTTCTTTAAGGAAAACATCCAGATGGCCAACAGACACATGAAAAAGTGCTCCATATCACTCGGCATCATGGAAACACAAATCAAAACCACAATGAGATACTACCTCACACCAGTCAGAATGGCTAAAATTAACAAGTCAGGAAATGACAGATGCTGGTGAGGATGCAGAGAAAGCAGAACCCTCCTACACTGTTGGTGGGACTGCAAGCTGGTGCAACCACTCTGGAAAACAGCATGGAGGTTCCCAAAAAGTTGAAAATAGAGCTACTCTACAACCCAACAATCGCACTACTGGGTATTTACCCTAAAGATACAAACGTAGTGATCCGAAGGGGCATGTGCACCCGAATGTTTACAGCAGCAATGTCCACAATAGCCAAACTATGGAAAGAACCTAGATGTCCATCAAAAGATGAATGGATAAAGAAGATGTAGTACATATATACAATGGAATATTATGCAGCCATCAAAAAATGAACTCTTGCCATTTGCGACGACGTGGATGGAACTAGAGGGTATTATCCTTAGCGAAATAAGTCAATCAGAGAAAGACAACTATCAGATGATCTCCCTGATATGAGGAAGTGGAGAGGCAACGTGGGGTGTTTGGGGGGTAGGAAAAGAATAAATGAAACAAGATGGGATCAGGAGGGAGACAAACCATAAGAGACTCTTACTCTCACAAAACAAACTGAGGGTTGCCAGGGGGAGGGTGGCAGGGAGAGGGTGGTGGGGTTATGGACATTGGGGAGGGTATGTGCTATGGTGAGTGCTGTGAAGTGTGTAAACCTGGTGATTCACAGACCTGTACCCCTGGGGCTAATAATATATTATATGTTAATAAAAGATTTTAAAAAAATTTTTTTTATGGGAATAAGTTATCAGACCTCACTAAAACATCTTAAATAAACATTGCTGAGTGAAAAGCAAAAAAAAAAAAAAAGAAAGAAAGAAAAGAAAAGAAAGAAAGAAAGAATAAAATTATGCAGAAGACACACCCATAAAAACTATAACCTAATATTTCAAAACACAGTAAAGAGAATTAAAGAAAATGGCAGAAGAATCACAAGGATGTCTACCTACTCTTACCACTGTTGTTCGTCACCATACTGGAAGTCCTAGCCTCCGCAATCAGATGACAGAAATAAAAGGTATCCAAATCAGCAAAGAAATCAAAGTTTCACTCTTCACCAATGACTTGTGCCCTATGTTGAATACCCAAAAAACTCCACCCCAAAATTGCTAGAACTCATACAGGAATTCAGCAACACGGCAGGATATAAAATCAATGCACAGAAGTCAGTTTCATTTCTATACACTAATGATGAGACAGAAGAAAGAGAAATTAAGGAATCAATCCCATTTACAGCTGTACCTAAAACCATAAGAGACCTAGGAATAAACCTAACCAAAGAGGCAAATGATCTGTACTTTAAAAACTATGGAATCCTTATGAAAGAAAGTGAGAAAAACACAAAGAAATGGAAAAGCATTCTATGCTCATGGATTAGAAGTACAAATATTGTTAAAACATCTATGTATCCAAAGCAATCTTCACATCTAATGCAATCCCTATCAAAAAACCATCAACATTTCTCACAGAGCTGGAACAAGTAATCCTAAAATTTGCATGGAACCAGAAAAGATCCCACCAAGGGAATATTGAAAAAGAAAACCAAAGCTGGTGGCATCACAAGTCCAGACTTCAACCTGTATTAGAAAGCTATAATCATCAAGACAGTATGGCACCAGCACAAAAAAAGACACATAGATCAATGGAACATAACAGAGAACCGAGAAATGGACCCTCAAGTCTATGGTCAACCAATCTTCGACAGAGCAGGAAAGAATATCCAATGGAAAAAAATACAGTCTCTTCAACAAGTGGTGTTAGGAAAATTGGATGGCCACATGCAGAAGAATGAAACTGGACCATGTGGATGAAAGATCCAAATGCAAAACAAGAATCCATCAAAATCCTAGAGAACACAAGCAGCAACCTCTTTGACCTCAGCTGCACCAACTTCTTGCTGGACATGTCTCCAAAGGCACAGGAAGCAAAAGCAAAATGAACTATTAGACTTCATCAAGCAAAATGCTTCTGCACAGCAAAGGAAATAGCTGACAAAACTAAAAGACAACTGACAGAATGGGAGAAGATCTTTGCAAATGTCTTAATAGGTAAAGGGCTAGTATCTAAAATCTATAAAGAACTTATCAAACTCAATACCCAAAAATCAAATAATCCAATCAAGAAATGTGTAGAAGACACGAACAGACATTTCTCCAAAGGCCAACAGACACATGAAAAAATATTCAACATCAGGAAAATACAAAATGAGATACCACCTCACACCTGTCAGAATGGCTAAAATTAACAACTCAGGAAACAACAGATGTTGGTGAGGATGTAGAGAAAGGGGAAACTTCCTACACCGTTGGTGGGAATGCAAACTGGTACAACTCTGGAAAACAGTTTGGAGGTTCCTCAAAAAGTTAAGAATAAACTATCTTAAGACCCAGCATTTGTACTACTACGTATTTAGTCAAAGGATACAAACATAGTGATTTGAAGAACTTATGGTTACAGCTATGTTTTTGCAAATGCCCTTATCCTTTAGAGATACACAATAAAGTATTTATGAAAATGTCCTCAAGCTCTGAACTTACGTGGGGGAGCCCTAGAAGAGCAACTGCTTACAAATGAGATAAATAATAACTGTAACAAGATGATATCAAGGGTAACCCGTCAGTGTTTGAATCATCAGATTTTAAAAGAGGAATTGAAATTCCCTTTAATAACAATGCTAATCTTCACTGCTAGGCTCTCATACTCCCATATTCACACCCCAACTTCCCCTTCATTCTTTCATTATGCTCTTCCCATTATCAAAGTTCCCATTAAGCAAAAACTAGAACATCAAAGATGGAACAAAACTCAGGTTGTCATGGTAATGTCTAAAAATAAAGAAGGAAAAAGTTCTCAAAGTTAATGATGCAATTAAAGTATTTATAAGTGAAATTACATGTTGGGATTTGCTTTAATATACTCTATGAAGAAAAGAGAGAGAAGAAAGATGGCTGAAAAAATTCTCAAAATGTTATAATTATTGAATCTAGATAACAGATACATGGGGCCCATTACATAATTTTATTCTTGGAGTCTTTTGAAACTCTCCATAATAAAAGGGCTTTTGAAGTTAAAAAAATATATATAAGGCCTGAGAATTTTCCTTCTCCTTCTGTCTTGGACCAAATATGACTACCAAGCAAGTTAAATGTGTTTAACAAATTATAGGCAAGGAAAATAGAATCTAATAAAATAGGGCTAAATCTAGGCACTGGAATCTGGAAAAATGAGATCCAAGACACAAAGACCCCCTATAAGTATGGGACTAATTTCCAAGAGAAACAAAGGATGCAAATCTTCTCTCCTGGAGTTACATGCTCTTTAGCAGGGCACATATAAAATGGGCAGCTGGACAGACAGGCAGATAGATGGATGGATGGACAGACACACAAACAGGGTGAGTGACAGATAAATAAAGGATCCAGTAACTGATGGACCTTTTAAAAGAAATGAATGCTATAGAGACAAGGAGTGGCCATTAGCAGTAGTGATGAAAAGGAAGCCATGACCCTCTGGCCAGTAAGTGTATGTGCAGGTGTATGATCTCTGATGCCAGGGACATGACTTCTAAGATCCCATCTGAAGCAAGCCCATGTACAAAATAAAGGCAAATAGATCGCTAACCAATCTGGGGCTTTATATACAACTTCTCTGATACCATTTGTATAAATAAAAAATAGCTAAATGCCTGTTAACAGTGTGAGGCAAGAAGTCCAAGGAGACAGAAACAGAAATTAAGAACTAAGCTTGGAGCTCCTAAACTGTAATCTATCAATCAATGGACACAGAGACAAAAAGGAACCTTTTAGCTCCTACATCAGAACTGCCTTAGCAAGAGATAACATCTCTGGGGAAACTCCATGTTTTCAGAGCTTCCCATTCTGTCAGAGATCACTTCTCAGGAGGCTAAATGCAGATAATGAAATCCTCTAACAGGGATGGTACCACAGCTGTCTGAAAAATAATATTTTCTCAATATCTACAGAGCAAACTGGAGCAAGTCTTTATGCAACATAATGTGAAACCACACAACTCTCAGCTGGGAAATATAATTCACCAACAGCACTTACATGGATACAACTTTTTAAACGAGAACAAAATTCTGCAAGGGTACTCAATTCTTTTTTTTTCTTTTTTTTTTTTAAGGGTACTCATTTCGAATCCACTTCCCATTTTTAAAAAAATCATTTATTATCAGAACTGCAAGGGACCTTAGAAATAATTTAATTTGGTCCTTCATTTTTAAAGATGTAGAGACAGGCTTTTGCAGGGCCAAAGGGGAAAAGTCATAGAAAATCAGTGACAGAGTTAGATCTAGAATCCAGTATAGAGGATAAACCCAGTGTTATGGCTCTTGAAGAACTGGAGTGTTTTTGCATTCAACTTCTAATTTTTCCCCTCAAAATCAAGACAAGCTGAGGTGAAAGTTTTAAAATTTATCTTATTATTTCCAGTGAACTCTTCTTGTTATCATTTCCCCTCAGTGCATCCTGTTCTCTGTATAGGTGGTCATATAGATACCATGAGCCAAGGGGAACTTTTTGGAAACCTACACCTTAGTACCCCCTAAGGGCAGGATGACCATATAATTTATCATCCAACCTGGGACACTTCTAAGAGCAAAGGGGTTATTACTAATAAGTACACAAGGACCAAGGTATAAACTGGATTCTTCTGGACAAAGTGGAACATATAATTGTCACCCCACTAAAGTATTACCTGCTTTGGCTATCTAGGCCAAAAAGGATCCCAGAAACAGTGCTCTCCTTTCCTTCCTTTTGAATTTAATCCTGACCCATTTTACTGACTACTCCCTCCTCCCTATCTTCATTCCCTACCCCCACTCCTAGGGTCCATCCCAGAGATATATATAAATCCCTTTACTTTGAATCATCCTTTTTACCAGCTGTAGCATCCTCCCTGGGTCTTCTTTATCCCCTCTCCCCATCCACAAGACATCTCCCCTCTAGCCCTGACCAGGTTCATTAGCCCAGAATAATTAGGACATGGGACTATAAGAGAACGTTTCTACTGGGAATGAAGGGAAAACACTATTTTAGGAGGGTATGTATGTGTATGTTTGTGATATAAAATCCTGGTAATCTTAATGATGATTAAAAGTACATGGCATCATGAACATACATATGAAATAGCAAAACTAAGATACTAAAAATTTGGTTTTATTAGTAATTTTTGTGATGATAGTTTGTATCTAAAATAATAGTATCTAATTCATCTTATTGTACATAGTACTTTGCTGATAGTAAGTACCAAATAAATGTTGGAAAATGAAGGGCGGTTCCATCAAGATGGTGGAAGGGTGGGAGACTCCATTTCCATCAGTCCCCTGAATTTAGCTAGAAATCTACCATGCCACTCTGAACACGCACCCAGGAAATCAGCCTGAGATATAAGATTATACACTTCTGGATCTCTATGGGGGCAGAGGATCATGAGTTGAGAGGTACAAAAGTCAGAGTTGGGATTACGCAGAAAAGATATCAGAGAATAAACAGAAGGGGGTGGGAGCCACCAGAAACCAGCCCTTGGAAAGTAAAACCCCAATGCAGAAGTGCCTTGCCCTTGGGGGCCAGCCATACCTTGGAGACAAGTGGCTGCAAGATGGGAAGGGACTGTTACACAGTGCTCAAACAGAACAAAGGGACTTAAGGAACAATCACTGGAACTGGGAGGCCAAAGGTGCGGGTTGGTCCTGGGACCCACCACAGCCACTGCCCACCTGCTCCTGAGAAGACCTGGCCCAGACTTGAGTCAGCAGTCCCTGGGACTGGCAGCTACTGCCACCGCCTCTGCCTCCACCTCCACTGCCTCGGCTGAGAGGACCTGACTGGACTAGAGCCCATGGTCCCAGAAATGGCAGCCACAGGGGCTCAGGCTCACCCGGACGGGGGTTACTCATAGTTTTGGTGGCATAGGGGTATAGAGACAAGCAGGGGCCTCAGTGGACCACTGACAGGATCACTGGGGGTGCGCACCGCCTGTGGGAAGCTGCAGGATTCAACAGGGCTTACGGGGGGGGCGGGGGGACTGTGTGTTCTGGACGTTTCAGTGACCAACAGACTATGGCTTCTCTCTGAAGCAGAAGTCTAGGAGCAGACACTTAACTTTGCTCTGACCCTTGGAAAAGGTGGGAAAAGCTGCCAGAGAACAAAAGCCTACAAGGAACAAAAGCAGAAAAACTGGTTAACAGGTAGCCCAGCTGCATGATAGGGGCAGGACAACATGGCCCAAGCAGGACGGACAGAAAAACAACTCAGCAGGCCCCTTCCTCAGAAGACAAACTGAAAGAACAAGAAGACAATAATCACAGGGTGCCAATAAAACTGTAAAACCTCAACACCATGGGAAAACAGTATATTAAGCTCCTGGTATTGCCTCACAGCCTGTATATTGCTTAGATACAACTTTTCTCTCTCTTCTTAATTCTTTCTCATGATTCTTGTTCTTTTTTTTAACCTGCTTATCATTTCAATTAGATGTTTAATACAACATATTCCATAGTAAATTTTTAACTGAAACTTTTTCATATACTTTTTTCCTTTTTCATTATATAGATAGATAGATATAACTATAGATATAGATATAAATATGAGCTTCAATGTAGTCCTTTTTTCCTATTCAATACTACCTTTATAAATATCTGTTTTAATTTCCTGCTTCTCTGGGAAGTTGAGTTCTCTAAAAAAGATAATTAGATATATCCCAGAAGAACTGAAATACCCTTCCTTGCCCACATCAAGGGATTATAACCACGTTCCTATCACCCCTCCCTTTTTATTTTTTGGTGGGTTTTTTTGTTTGTTTTTTGTCTTTTTCTTTGTTTTTGTTTTTGTACTTTATAAATCTTACTCTTGGGGCTCATTTTGGCTGGTTTTTTTTTCTTCTTTTTTGTGGTGATTTCCGATTGCTCTGAACCTTCCCAGGGTGCATCTTGCCTGGATTGTGGTTGATATTTTTGGCTGTACATCCCTCAACTACAACTGAACAGAATGACTAGGAGGGAGAACTCCAAAGAAAGAAAGAATCACAGACAATAGCCTCTCCAGCACATCTAATAATATGGATCTAGGCAAGATGTCAGAAATAGACTTTGGGGTAACAGTCATGAAGACAATAGTTAGGCTGGAGAAAACTATTAATGGCAACACAGATTGTCTAATATTAGAAATCAGAGCAAGCAGACCAAACTGAAAAATCCTATAAATGAGATTCAATATAAGATACATACTCTAACAGCTAGCGTAAATGACACAGAAGAATGAATTAGTGATCTAGAAATCAAACTGATAGAAAGAAAGGAACAGGAGGATGTCTGGAACAAATATCTTAAAATCCATGAAAACAGTATTAGAGAAATAAATGATGCCATGAAAGGTTCCAATGTCAAAATTATTGGGAGCCCTGAGGGGGTGGAGACAGAGAGAGGACTAGAAGACATATTTGACCAAATCATAGCTGAGAATTTCCTTAATCTGGGGAAATGAAAGAAGCATTCGTGTCCTAGAGGCAGAGAGGACACCCCCCAAGATCAATGAGGGCAGACCAATGCTCAGGCATGTAACAGTATAACTCACAAATCATAGAACCAAGGGAACCATTTTATGAGCAGTTAGGGGGAAGAGATTCCTTAAATACAGAGGGAGGAACATCAGAATAATGTCAGACCTATCCACAGAGACCTGGCAAGCCAGAAAGGGCTGGCAAGACGTATTCAGGGTACTAAATGAGAATAACATGCAGGCAAGAATACTTTATCCAGCAAGGCTGTCATTCAGAATAGATGGAGAGATAAGAACTTCTAGGAACAGCAGAAACTAAAAGATTATGTGACCACTAAGCCGGTCCTGCAAGAAATATTAAGCGGAGGGGGGGGGGGGGGTTCTATAAAAGGAGAAAGAACCCAGGAGTGATACAGAACAGAGATACACATGACCAATCTATAGAAACAAGGACTTCACAGGCAACATGAGGACAATAAAATCTTATCTGTCAATAATCGCTCTCAAGGTGAAGGGCCTAAATGCTCCCAAGAAACGGCACAGGGTTGCAGATTGGATAAAAAGACAGGGCCCATCCATATGCTCTCTACAAGAGACTCATTTTGAACCTAAAGATACATCCAGACTGAAAGTGAAGAGATGGAGGGCCATTTTTCATGCCAATGGACATCAAACAAAAGCCAGGGTAGCAGTTCTCATATCAGACAAATTAGATTTTAAGCTAAAGACTGTAGTTAGAGATACAGAAGGACACTATATCATTCTTTAAGTGTCTACCCAACAAGAGGATCTAACAATTGTAAATATCTATGCCCCCAACATGGGAGTGGCCAACTATATAAGCCAACCATTTACCAAAATAAAGTATCATATTGATAATACTATGTTAATAGTAGGAGACCTCAACACTCCACTCTCAGGAATAGACAGATCATCTAAGCAGAAAATCAACAAAGAAACAAGAGCTTTGAAAGACACACTGGACCAGATGGACCTCATAGATATATACAGAACATTCCACCCTAAAACAACAGAACACTCATTCTTCTCGAGCACACATCACAAACCAGGTGTCAACCGATACCAAGAGATCGAGATTATTCCCTGCATATTCTCAGATCACAATGCTTTGAAACTGGAACTCAGTTGGGGAGGGTATGTGCTATGGTGAGTGCTGTGAATTTTATAAGACTGATGAATCACAGACCTGTACCCCTGAAACAAATAATACATTATATGTTAATTTTAAAAAAAAAAACTTAAAAAAAAAAAAAAAAAGAAAGAAAGAAACTAACTCAATCACAAGAAAAAATTTGGAAAAAATCCAAACACTTGGAAGCTGAAGACCATCCTGCTCAAGAATGTTTGTGTTAATCAGGAAATCAGAGAAGAACTTAAACAATTCATGGAAACCAATGAGAATGAAAACACATCAGTTCAAAATCTATGGGATACTGCAAAGGCATCCTATGGGGAAAATACATAGCCATCCAAGCCTCACTCAAAAAAAGAGAAAAATCCCGCATTCACCAACTAACTTTACACCTTAAAGAACTTGAGAAAAACAAACAAACAAATGAAGCTTAAGCCACACACGAGAAGGGAAATAATTAAGATTAGAGCAGAGATCGAGGAATTAGAAACCAAAAACACAGTAGAACAGATCAATGAAACTAGAAGCTGGTTCTTTGAAAGAATTAATAAGATTGATAAACCACTGGCCAGACCTATCCTAAAGAAAAGAGAAAAGACTCAAATTAATAAAATTATGAAAGGAGAGAGAGATCACAACACAAAGGAAATAGAAACAATTACCAGAAATTATTATCAACAACTATATGCCAATAAATTAAGCAACCTGGAAGAAATGGATGCCTTCCTAGAAACCTAGAAACTACCAAGACTGAAAAAGGAAGAAACTGACAACCTGAATAGACCTAAAACCAGTAATGAGACGGAAGCAGTGATCAAAAACCTCCCAAAACACAAGAGTCCAGGACCTGATGGATTCCCTGGGCAATTCTGCCAAACATTCAAAGAAAAAATATTACCTATTCTCCTGAAAATGTTTCGAAAAATAGAAACAGAAAGAAAACTTCCAGACTCATTCTACGAGGCCAGCATTACCTTGATCCCAAAACCAGGCAAAGACTCCGTCAAAAAGGAGAATTTCAGACCACTATTCCTGATAAATACAGATGCCGAAATTCTCAAGATCCTAACTAACAGCATTCAATAGTACATTAAAAGGATTATCCATCATGACCAGGTGAGTGGTTCAATATTCACAAATCAATCAATGTGATAGAACACATTAATAAGAGGAGAGAGAAGAACCACATGGTCTTCTCAGCTGATGCAGAAAAAGCATTTGACAAAATGCAGCATCCTTTCCTAATTGAAATTCTCCACAGTGTAGGGATAGAGGGAACATTCCTCAATTTCATAAAAACCATCTATAAAAAGCCCACAGCAAATATCATTCACAATGGGAAAAAGCTGAGAGCCTTTCCCTTAAGATCAGGAACACAAGGATGCCCACTCTCACCATTATTGTTCAACATAGTACAAGAAGTCCTAGCAAGAGTAATCAGACAACAAAAAGAAATTAAAAGTATTCAAATTGGCAAAGAAGTCGTCAAACTCTCTCTCTTCGTAGATGACATGAATACTCTATATGGAAAAGCCAAAAGTCTTCATCCCCAAATTACCTGAACTCATACAGCAATTCAGTAATGTGGCAGGATACAAAATCAAAGCACAGATATCAGCTGCATTCCTAATCACTAACAATTAACTGTAGAAAGAAAAATTAGGGAATTGATTCCATTTACAATAGCACCAAAACCCATAAGATACCTTGGAATAAACCTACCCAAAGAGGTGAAGGATCTATACTCTAGGAACTACAAAACACTTATGAAACAAATTGAAGAAGGCACAAAAAGATGGAAAAACATTCCATGCTCATGGATCATAAGAATAAACATTGTTAAGATGTCTATGCTGCCCAGAGCAATCCATACTTTCAACACCATCCCAATCAAAATACCAATGGCATTTTTCAAAATGCTGGAACAAACGCATGGAACCAGAAAAGACCCTGAATCGCCAAGGAAATGTTGAAAAAGAAAAACAAAGCTGGGGGCATCATGTTGCCTGATTCCAAGCTATACTACAAAGCTGTGATCACCAACACAGCATGGTTTTGGCACAAAAACAGACACATAGATCAATGGAACAGAACAGAGCGCTCAGATATGGACCCTCAACTCTACGGTCAACTAATCTTCGACAAAACAGGGAAAAATATCCAATGGAGAAAAGACAGTCTCTTCAATAAAGGGTGCTGGGAAAATTGGACAGCTATATACAGAAGAATGAAACGCGACCATTCATTTACACCATACACAAAGATAAACTCTAAATGGATGAAAGACCTCAATGTGAGACAGGGATCCATCAAAGTCCTACAGGAGAACATAGGCAGTAAACTCTTTGACATCGGCCACAGCAACTTCTTTCAAGACACGTCTCCAAAGGCAAGGGAAACCAGAGCGAAAATGACCTTTTGGGACTTCATCAAGATAAAAAGCTTCTGCACAGCAAAGGAAAGAGTCAACAAAACAAAGAGGCAACCCACAGGATGGGAGAAGATATTTGCAAATGACACTGTACACAAAGGGCTGATATCTAAAGTCTATAAAGAACTTCTCAAACTCAACAACCAAAAAACAATCAAGTCAAAAAAAAATGGGCAGAACACATGAGAAGACACTTCTCCAAAGACATACAAATGGCTAACAGACACTTGAAAAAGTATTCATCATCATTAGCCATCAGGGAAATTCAAATAAAACCACACTGAGATACTACCTCACACCAATCAGAATAACAAAAATTGACAAGGCAAGACACAACAAATATCAGAAAAGCTGTGGAGAAAGGGGAATCCTCTTACACTGTTGGTGGGAATGCAAGGTGGTACAGCCACTTTGGAAAACAGTGTGGAGGTTCCACAAAATGTTAAAAATAGAGCTACCCTACGACCCAGCAATTGCACTACCGGGTGTTTACCCCAAAGATACAGATGTAGTGAAAAGAAGGGCCATATGCACCCCAATGTTCATAGCAGCAATGTCCACAATAGCCAAACTGTGGAAAGAGCCGAGATGCCCTTCAGCAGACAAATGAATAAAGAAGATGTTGTCCATAAATACGATGGAATATTCCTCAGCCATTAGAAAGGATGAATACCCAACTTTTGCATCAACATGGACAGAACTGGAAGATATTATGCTAAGTGAAATAAGCAGAGAAAGTCAATTATCACATGGTTTCACTTATTCATAGAACGTAAGGAATAGCATGGAGGACATCAGGAAAAAGAAGGGGGAGAAATCAAAGTGGGAGAGAAACCATGAGAGACTATGGACTCCAGGAAACAAATGAGGATTTTAGAAGGGAGGAGGGTGAGTGGATGGGTGAGCCTGGTGATGGGTATTAAGAAGGCAAAGATTGCGTGGAGCACTGGGTCTTACATGCAAACAATGAATCATGGAACATTACATCAAAAACTAATGAAGTGCTTATGGTGACTAACATAACACCATTAAAAAAAAAGCAAAATGAATAAAACTAAGCTTGAACTATTTTATCACTTATATACAACATTATTACTACTTGTAACAATAATCATAATAGCTTCTTTACTAGCACCTACAAAGAGCCAGAGAAACTATGCTGTGCTTCAGATATATTTTCTCTACAAATGTCTATTTGTTCTATGATCCAAGAACTAGTCTGTGTATCACTAAATGTATTTCATTAGCATAAAAAAAACCTACCAAAAAAAGCATTAAAATTTCATAGTTGGGTACTTGCTTAGCATGATTATCTAGTCGTAACTTTAAAAAAGAATTTTGTTGGGAACCTGGGTGGCTCAGTGGGTTAAAGCCTCTGCTTTCGGCTCAGGTCATGATCCCAGGGTCCTGGGATCGAGTCTCGCATCGGGCTCTCTGCTCAGCGGGGAGCCTGCTTCCTCCGCTCTCTCTGCCTGCCTCTCTGCCTGCTTGTGATCCCTGTCTGTCAAATAAATAAATAAAATCTTTAAAAAAATAAATAAATAAATAAATAAAAATAAAAATAAAAAAGAATTTTGTTTCCAGCCCTACAGTGTAATGTACCACTACATTAACGTGTAGTGGTTTTTCAACTACACAGTAATCCCTTTAATATGTATAATTTTCAAAGAACGTATTAGCCTCTTCCCTTCTCCTGTGCTCTCACCTGAACATTCACAGCCTCATTCAAATTATATCTATAATATTATTTTATGTATTCTAGAGTTCTTTTAAAAAATCCATGTCTGAGCACCTGGGTGGCTCAGCTGGTTAAACAACTGCCTTCAGCTCAGGTCATGATCCTGGAGTCTGGGGATCAAGTCCCACATCAGGCTCCCAGCTCCATGGGGAGTCTGCTTCTCCCTCTGACCTTCTCCCCTCTCATGCTCTCTCTCACACACTCTCTCTCTCAAATAAATAAATAAAATCTTTTTTAAAAAATCCATTTCTTCTTAATCTGTGCTCAGAGTCTTGAAAATCCCATAACTGGCAAGTAGTATAACTGCTATTAGTAACAGCAGACAAGAAACAATTTTGAGTTTTATTCTCTGCAGGGGTTATTAAATCAGTGACAGTGACACATGTACACAGAGAGGCGACTTCACTCTTTCCAAGCCACAGGGATACCATTTAGTTCAACAGAAGTATCCTAGTACAAGAAGTCAGATGCCAGGAAATGACCTGGGTACTAGAAAGAAAACTGAAATACAAAAATATTATCCTGTTATAATACTAGGAAGTACTTATAACTTTAAAATAAAGCAAAAAATGATAACTGCAACATCTGAATTGTTTATTTTAAGATAATGTTGTAGGAATAGAAATATTAAGTCATGGTCCTATATTAGCCAAAGTCATAACCTTTAAGTTATTAGGTCAATTCTGAAAGCATGAGACAAAGAGGAGAGAATGGATAGTAACTGTCATCTGGTAGGTTTTTATCTAATTAAATGGAACATATCTAAAGCAATCATGTTGGAAAGCTGCTGGGAGTAAATTTATCCTCCATTCAAACCAAGATATTTCCCAGGGAGTGTGAAGAAAAATAGAATAAAAACAATCATTTCTACTATGTTAGCACACATTAGTACACACACACAGACACACACACATATGCACTCATGACTTAGAGAGCAACGTGAATCAAAAAAGAAGAAACATGTACTGTGACCAAAAGAAAAACAATTTTACTAGGATCCTGGAAGAAAGTAAATCTTGACTTTACACCAGTAAAACATTTCTGTATTTCTCTTCAGATAGTCTGCTGGTCTGCCTTTTAAAATCATGGGTGCACCAATCCAAACGTGCAAATATTAGGATTCTTTTTCTTTATCCCTACAGAGACAAAACCTACCTTTAATGGGATGACTTAATAAATACTTTTCCATTTATTTGTTGTTAGCCCAAAAATTAATGGAAAAGTATATTTAACAAATCATACATAAAATTAAGAACAAATAATGTGCAGAAGAGACAACATTCAGTGCAATATAATTACAGAAAACAATTAGAACACTAAGAATCAAAGAAATTAGAAATAAAATAATTAATTTCATTTTGTCCATCTAATTAAACAGAGCAAAATAACATATTAATGCCCAGGAATATAATTAATTTTGGCAAAGCTATAATGGAATACTTTGATCTATTTCTAGTGGAATAGTAAGATGGTATATTCTAGGGAGCAATTTGACAATATATGTCAAATGCCTTAAAAATACTATTATTTGTTAACAGAATATTTCCAATTAAGAAGTCATCCCAAGAAAATAATTAGAATGGTACATAAGAATTCATGTACAAATATTGGCACAAAGCATTACTTATAAGTTGGGAAGAACCTAAATGTATTACATATCTCTAAACTGCAGGATACCAGGCACATAACCCTCACCCTGGCCCTAACCCTAACTCTACACCTGAGAAGAAAAATAAATAAATGTCTAATAGTAAAAGGATAGTTAAATAACTGAGGGTGCAATGTATTATTAGAGTCTACCTTCACAAAGTGCTCTGCCCAGGCAGGCCACTTCTGAAGGGACAAGGATAAGCTAGAAAGCTTCTGGGAAGAGAAATCAGGTAGTAGAAGTCTATATACAACATTTTATGAAGGTCAGTCAAAGAAAGGCCCCCAAGAGACCTCTTAACTGGAAAAGGACTATGAAAGAGAGGGTTCAGTGATTGAAAGACTATTGAAAGGACAGAAAAGTGGTCTCCAAACTTTCTCACCATATTTTAAGAGATCAAATATATATTATTAATTTATGAATTATATATATTTACCACTATACCAATTAATATACATTAAAATACACAAAAATATAAGTCAAAAAGGTAGATCTCATTCTCCTGGGACACCTGTACCCCTCTTTGAGAAAAATTAAAAAGAAGGTAAAGTACTTTGTTCTGTTTTGCTATGGAGAGTGGAGCTAAGACCAACAAGTAGAAAGCAAAGGAAAATAAAATTTGGGCTCAGTTTAGTTAGTTAGTTAGTTAGTTTAGTTAGTAAGAAAAATCTACAAAGGACAGCTGTTCAACAAAAACGTAGTATGTGCTTTATGGGATAATAAGCTCAGTCTAACTGGATAAAACCATGAAAAGACAGGATAATGGAAAGGGGCTGGCTCTTCATCAAGTGAGATCTCTATAAGCCCTTCTACCTCTGAGAGTACTCTAGACACCACCTTGACCTCCATGTTAAAAGGCATTTAATAATAGAAATCCTTAGCATTTGTGCATCTTGGTACTTTCTGGAATAAGTTGCTGACTCTTGATAGTACAAATGTCATTTGTACAATATAATAAAATATTAAATTCTCAAATTCCTAAGAAGAAGATGGAAACTTCAAGATTTCTTTTTTCCCCTTGTATGTATGTATGTATGTATGTATGTATTTTTATTAACATACAATGTATTATTTGCCCCAGGGGTACAGGTCTGTGAGAAACTTCAAGATTTCTATCATATAATACAATTTAATATGTATGCACCTCACCTTATGAAAAACTGTTATGTAAAACCCTAAAACTTAATAAATTAGGAACAGTAAAAATTCCTCATAATACTTTGATGATGAATATGTATAAAGTAATATGTATGTCTGGAAAAAAGTTTAAAAGGTATACATGGCTATTTCTTGGTTTACAAGTGATTTGTACATTATTCTTTATGCTTTTCTATACTTCCAAAACATTCTGTAAGGAACACATATTATTGTGTAATTAGGAAAATAAAAAACAGTAGCTTAAGAAATAAAATTTTAAACTACACAGTCAAAGACAGGTAATTTTAGGAACCTTCAAAATGCAGATTTTATTCTGTTACCAGTATCATTATTACTTGGTGTAAGTTCAAATAAAAAGTCTGGCAGAAATAACACTGTTAATGCCAATAATAAGTGATGTTTAATAAATAGCTGAGCATTCTTATATTCTTATATTTATTACACAACTTGTTTCAATATATCAAAATCTGTAAGGAAAAAGATTAGAGGGCATTTTATTTAAAAAGAGATTACCAATGATTTTATCATAAGATTACTTTAAATGCTTAAGAATGCAGGTTCTAGAATCTGACAAACTTAAATTCAAATCCCCATTTTGCTATAAACTAGGTGTTTGAGAGTGTGCTAATTACTTGAACTCTCTGATCGCTAGTTTCCTCACTTGTAAATGGCAATGATGGAGGAGGAGGAGGAAGTAAAGGAAGATTACAAATATTCATAGGACTGTTCATAGTCATGGGACTGTTTTAAGAAACAATACAAGAAAAATGCTTAACACAATGACTGGCACATAGTAGATGTCAGCCAGAAAAAAATTAAAAAAGGAATTGCCCCCCTGTCCCAGTATATTTAATACAATTTAATTTATGAAACTTTGGTTGGCCTACTATTTCCCATAAATGCATCTGTTGCATAAATCAAAGCCTACTTTACGTATACTTTGTAGAATTCATTTTCAGTTAAGAACCCCTTGTGACTGACTATAAGTTAACCAGTGTTTTTTAAATTTGAATAGACATACAAATCACCTGGGGATCTTGTTAAAATACAGATTCTGATTAATAGGTCTATGAAGTGTCTAAGATGAGTTTTACACACTACCAGTGATGCTGATGCTGCTGGTCCACCCACTACACTTTAAATAGTAAGATACTGGATTATATGGAACTTAAAAAGCTAGTCACTCAGTTATTCAAAAATTAGCAGGCAGACCAGCAGTACTGGCCTAGTACAGTAAATGCAGAATGGTTCTCAAGTCTATTGTAAATAGGAACTACGTTCAACTGCTTCTAAGATGTGCGTGTTCTCTCTTGCTCTCAACCTCTCTCATTAACGTTAATGTCTGAAGGTAGGCAGTCCAGGGCTGTTATGGTCATTAGGGTCTCAGACTCCCACTTCTCTACTGCACTATACTTAGCACTGGCATGTAGCTTCCATTCTCATTGTTCCTTCATGTTCACAGAACAACTGCTGGAATTCATGTGATAACCTAATGTCTAGACAGGAGCAAGAAGATGAGAAGAGGAGCCCAGCTGAGTCATGTTTGGAAGTTTTATTTAACAACTTCCACTTGGCCACTCCAAGCTGAAAAGGAGTCTGAGAAATAGTCTTTTGCTGCTTCAAAATAAAATTGAGATTCTGCTTATATTAAAGAGGAAAGGATGAATACTGAGTATACAACTGGCATTCACCACCAGAAAATGCAAAAAATCTAAATTTAAATCCTAGCTCTATAGTACTAACTCTATGATCTTGGGCAAATTTCTTGCACTTTCTGCCTTCTATATCTTCATCAGTAAACATCAGTATAAAAATAACCACTCGATTAGGTGCCTGGGTGGCTCAGTTGGTTAAGCGTCTGCCTTCGGTTCAGGTCATGATCCCAGCGTCCTGGGCTTGAGCCCTGCATCAGGCTCCCTGCTCAGTGGGGCGTCTGCTTCTCCCTCTGCTTCTCCACCTGCTTGTGCTCTCTTTCTCTTTCTCCATCAAATGAATAAATAAAATCATTTAAAAAAATAACCACTTCAGGGGCACATGGGTGGCTCAGTGGGTTAAAGCCTCTGCCTTCGGCTCAGGTCATGATCCCAACGTCGTGGGATTGAGCCCCGCATCAGGCTCTCTGCTCAGCAGGGAGCCTGCTTCCCTTCCTCTCTCTCTGCCTGCCTCTCTGCCTACGTGTGATCTCTGTCAAATAAATAAATAAAATCTTTTTAAAAAAATAACCAATTCATAAAGTTGTCTAGGGGATTAAATGAGTTAAAGTATGTCAGTAAAAGTGGTTATTACACAGTAGTGTTAAGTAAATGAAAGGTTCATATCATTCCTTTCCTGAAAGTACCTTTGTGGTTATTCTGTGATGGAGGACAAGAGTAATAGTGAAATGTTTAAAAGAAACTATGTTCTAGGCATGAATTTCCCCTTTGAAAAATACCACTTTAGACTTCAAAATGTCAGAGATAACTGATTACATTATCAAAATCACAATTTGTAAAAAACATTATTTCTCTCCTAATCACTGAACTCATATAAATTCCCCGAATCTTCATTTATCATCAGAAAAAAAGAACTCTCATTTCAGAACAACAGAGTTGCAACTGTTGTTCTTTTTAATAGATGATAGAACTAATTAGGAAGAAGGAAGAAATGACTTTTTTTTTTTCATGAAAAGGTTGCATTGTTCTTTACTGACACCACAGAAAGTGATGGCACATATGTGAGCTATCTCAGAGAAATGCTACAAGCAAATTACATAAAGTCAGAATGATGCTGGATTTTTAGGCCAAGAACATCCACTTTAATAAAAAAATATGTTAGCACTGGAAAAACGGAGGTGAAAGAATTACAGTTTTCAAAAAAAATCAAGGCTTTTATTCTTTACCTAAGGGGGAGGGGTATACTTAGCTAAAAGAGATTCTTAAATTGTAAATAAAACCCAGGTTTGAATTTCCTACCCTGTAACCAAAAGACTAACTTTCCTTTTTCAAATACTAAAGTTCATCAGAATACCCAATAAACCAATTATTGAGTGATAGATTTTGGCAAGTTCTAAATTCAATGCATGGAGGAACTTCATAAGTAAATATGAATGCCCAATGTACTAAGACAGGAACATTTAATAACCTCCAGCTTTGTCCCATATGGAGCTACCCAGGACTCTTTTCATTATGGGAAATCAAGCTATGACAAACAAAACCCATGGGAAACATAAAATGTCTTCCTCCTACCTCAGAGACTGGCAAGTCACCAGAGGAGGCAGACTAAATAAATCCTATATTTGCATATTGCTGTCAGGGACTACACTGAGTAAATAAAACAGACGTGACTTTCTTGAAAAATCCCATACTGTGTATATGAAAATTCACACTGGCACATATTTTTAAATTGATGTCAGAGAAGACCCAGAGGTCCTCTTAGCAGCATATACTTTAGAAACTGCTTTTAGCAACCCAAAAGAGAGGCAGACTTGGGCTGTGCACAGAGCCTATGACAAGTCCTAGAGAACTGGGTTTGTGACTAGTTCTTTCGTTAATTGTTATGTGACCCTGAACAAGTCTTCTCAGCTTTCTAGATCAGAAGTGCTTCAAAGGGGCGCCTGGGTGGCTCAGTGGGTTAAAGCCTCTGCTTTCGGCTCAGGTCATGATCCCAGGGTCCATTGGGCTCTCTGCTCAGCAAGGAGCCTGCTTCTTCCTTTCCCTCTGCCTGCCTCTCTGCCTGCCTGTCTGCCTACTTGTGATCTCTGTCTGTCAGATAAATAAATAAAATCTTAAAAAAAAAAAAAAGAAGTGCTTCAAAGTCCTTTTTAACTCCTTGATAAACAAGAAGAGACTATATAAGATCCTGTAGATCATGGTAAAGAATTTGGACTTTATTCTACACGTACCAGAAAATCATTGAAAGGTTTTTAACAGAAGAATGACACAATCTTATATACATTTTTAAGAAATTCATGATGGCTGCTGTGTGGAGAGACAACTGCAGGGAAACAAGAGTGCAAGCAAAGAGATGGTCAGAACACATGATAAATTACAGGGCCTGGACTAAAATAATAGCAGTAAAAATGCCAAGAAGTGAACTGAAATGGGATGTATTTTGAAAGTAGAGCCAAGAATACTGGTTGAAGGAGTGAGGAAAT
Organism: Martes martes; assembly: GCF_963455335.1. Classification (NCBI taxonomy): domain Eukaryota; kingdom Metazoa; phylum Chordata; class Mammalia; order Carnivora; family Mustelidae; genus Martes; species Martes martes. The sequence continues at coordinate 28,718,844 of NC_137902.1, read as the reverse complement.
AAGAGAATAACACTACTTTATCTCATAGGCTTGTTGTAAAGATTAAACTCACATTTTAAATAGCTTAACATTGTGCTCAACAAATGGTGGCTGCCATTATTATTATTTTATTTTATTTCTCTACAGAACCAAGCATTGTACCTTACAAATATTAAGTACCTAATAAATTGTTTAAAAATGAACCCTTAGGGGTGCCTGGGTGGCTCAGTGGTTTAAAGCCTCTGCCTTTGGCTTAGGTCATGATCTCAGGGTCCTGGGATGGAGCCCCAAATCGGGCTCTCTGCTCAGCAGGGAGCCTACTTCCCACCCCACTCTCTGCTACTTGTGATCTCTGTCTGTCAAATAAATAAATAAAATCTTTGACCAAAAAAAACCCCTTAAATAACTTTACCTTTTTTAAAGAATGATCTACTTCCAATGAAGACTACTAAATATTTCATAACTTAGCTCTCTCATCTTGGTACTGAATCATATAACGTGTATGCATTCAAAAAGTACATTTAAATACATGATTTCATTTCCTCCACAATTTGATGCCTGTGGAGGAACTAAGAAATGAGAGACATACATGACACACAGCAAAAAAAAATAGCTAAATGGCAGAAGTAGCCCTTTGTTTTCAGTAATTACTTTAAATATAAATGGATTAAACTTTTCCATTAAAAGGCAGAAATTGGCAAAATGGATTAAGAAACATGATCCACCTATGCACTATTACAGACTCATTTTTACACAAAAACACAAAAGGTTGAAAGTAAAAGGATGGAAAACTACAGTCCATGCAAATAGTAATGAAATGGTAACAGAATTAGCTCTACTACTATTAGAGAAAAACATACTTTAAATCAAAAGATATTCCAAAAGACAAAGAAATACATTATACATTAATAAAAGGTTCAATAAAACAATTATAAGCTTCTATGTACCTAATGACAGATCATCAAAATATACAATGCAAAAACTAGAACTGAAGAGAGAAATAAACATTTCTATAGTGATAGTTGGAGACTTTAATACCTCACTCACAATAATGGGTAGAACAGACAGAAGTAAAGAAATAGAGGACTTAAATTGTATAAAACCAACAACAGATATATACAGAACACTTTATCCAACAACAGCATACACATTCTTCCAAATGCACATGGAACATTTTCTAGGATAGCCTGTTAGGTCACAAATTATGTTTCAATAGACTTAAAAACTAAATGTCATACAAAGTTTCTTCTCTGACCACAAAAAGATGATATCAGAAACTATTAACATAGAGAAAAACGGAAAATTCACTAAATGTTGGAAATTAATACATATTAAACAACTGATGGGACAAAGAAGAAATCACAAGGGAAATCAGAAAATACTTAGAAATTAATGAAAATGAAAACACAATACATCCAAACTTAGGAAATAGAGTAAAAGAGTAAATAGAGTAATAGAGTAAAAGCAGTGCTATGAGAGAAATTCTTACACTATACACAAATTCTTACACTATAAAACAAGAAAGACAGCCCTGGCACAAAAATAGATACATAGATCAACAGAACAGAATAGAGAGCCCAGAAATAAACCCACACATACGGTCAATTAATCTTCAACAAAAGAAGCAAGAATATGCAATAGGAAAAAGTCTCTTCAACAAATGATACTGGGAAAACTGAACAACTACGTGCAAAAGAATGAAACTGGACCACTTACACCATACACAAAAATAAACTCAAAATGGATTAAAGTAAGACCTGAATGTGAGACCTAAATATGAGACCTGAAACCATAAAAATCCTCGAAGAGAGAACAGGCAGTAATTTCTCTGACATCAGCTGCAGCAACATTTTTCTAGATGTATCTCCTGAGATAAGGGAAATAAAAGCAAAAATAAAGTATTGGGACTACATCAAAATAAAAAGCATCTGCATATCAAAGGAAACAATTAACAAAACTAAAAGACCACCTACTGAATGAGAGAAGATATTTGCAAATGACTATCTGATAAAGGGTTAATATTCAGAATGTATGAAGAATTTAAACAACTCAACACCAAAAAAACAAATAATCCAATTAAAAATGGACAGAAGACATAAACAGATATTTCTCCAAAAAAGATATACAGATGGCCAAAAGACACATGAAAATATGTGCAAAATCAGTACTCATCAGGAGAAAGCAAATCAGACCTACTATGGCATATCACCTCACACCTGTCAGAATGGCTAGAATGAGAAACACAAAAAACAATAAATGTTGGCAAGGATGCAGGAAAAAAGGAACTCTTGTACACTGTCAGTGGAAATGCAAACCAGTGCAGCCACTGTGGGAAAAAGTATAGGGATTCCTCAAAAAAACTGAAAACAGAATCACCATATGATCCAATAATTCCACTACTAGGTGTTTATTCAAAGAACAGAAAACACTAATTTGAAAAGATACATGCACAACTATGTTTACCGCAGCATTTACATTAGCCAAATTTTGGAAGCAGCCCAAGTGTCCATCAATAGATAAGTGGATAAAGAAGATGTGGCATACACACACACATACACAAATATTACTCAGCCATAAAAAAGAATGAAATCTTGCCATCTGCAACAGCATGAATGACTCTGGAGAGTATAATGCTAAGTGAAATAAGTCAGTGAGAGAAAGACAAACACCCTATGATTTCACTCATGTGCGACATAACAAACAAAACAAACAAACAAAGAAAAAAAAGACAAACCAAAAAACAAAAAATAAAAAACAGATTCTTAAATATAGAGAACAAACTGATTGTTACCAGAGGGGAGGTAGGTGCAAGAATGGCTGAAACAGGTGAAGGGAATTTAGAGTGAGGTTACCATGAGCACTGAGTAATGTATAGTATTGCTGAACCATCAGATTATATATCTGAAACTAATATAACACTGTATGTTAACTATACTGAAATTAAAATCTTTTTAAAAAGATATAAAAAACAAGACAGATTTCAAATCAACAATCTAACTTTACAGCTTAAGGAAGTAGGAAAAGAACAACAAACTAAACCTAAAGCTAACAGAAAGAAAGAAATTATAAAGGTTGGAACAATATAAACCAAACAGAATAGAAGAAAAATAGAGAGTATGAATGGAACAAAAAGTTGATTAGAAAAAAAGAAGATCAGAATTAAAGGGGGGACATTCCCATCAATTCTACAGAAAAAAGGAGGATTACAAGAGAGTATTATGAACAACTGTATGCCAAAGAAATTAGATAACCTAGATGAAATGGTCAAATTCCTAGAAATACAAAACCTACAAAGACTAAATTACTAAGAAAGAGACAATCTGAATAGTTCTATAATTAATAAGGAGACTGAATTAATAATCAAAAATGTACCAATAAAAAAAGCCCTGGACCTGATGGTTTCACTGGACTCTACCAAACATTTAAAAAAAGAACTAATACCAATCATTCTCAAACTTTTCCAAGAAATTAAAGAGGATGGAACACATTCTAACTCATTTGAGGCTAGCACAACCCTGATACCAAAGCCAGACAGACATTACAAGAAAGCTATAGGCCAATACCCCTTATGAATATTGATATTAAAATCAACAAAATACTAACAAACAGAACTCGGTAGCATATTAAAATGATTACATACTATAACCAAGTGGGATTTATTCCTGGAATGCTAGAATGGTTCAATATATGAAAATCAATATAATATGATCAAAATGAAGGGAGAAAAGCCTCAAAATTATCCCAATTGAAACAGATAAAGCGTGTGACAAAATTCAATACCTTTTCATGATAAACATTCAATAAAATAAGAATAGAAGGAAACTGCCTCCACATAATAAAAGCCACATATGAAAAACCCACAGCAAGCTTAATACTCAATGTTGAAAGACTGAAAGCTTTCCTCTAGGATCAGGAACAAGTCAAGGAAACCCATCTTCACCACTTCTATTCAACATAGTACTGAAAGTTCTAGCCAAAACTATTAGGCAAGGGGAAAAAAAGCATCCATATTGGAAAGGAAGAAGTAAAATTATCTGCTTGCAGATGATATGATCTTATACATAGAAAATCCTAAAGACACCACAAAAAAATTGTTAGAACTAATTAATGAATTTAGCAAGCTAGCATGATACAAGGTCAACACACAAAAATTAGCTGCATCTCCATACACATAAATGAGCAATCTGAAAAGGAAATTATAAAAACAATTACATTTATAATAGCATCAAAAAGAATAAAATACTTAGGAATTAACCCAAACAAGGAGATAAAAGACTTATACAATGAAAACTACAATGAAAACTACAAAACATTGCTAAGAGAAATTAAAGAAGACATAAATAAATAGAAACACATCCCATGTTCATGAATTGGAATACTTAGTATTGTTAAAATGTCAGTATCACCCAAAGTGATCAGCAGAATCAATGCAATCCTTCTCAAAATACCAATGACTTTTTTGTAAAACTAGACAATCTCATTCTAAAAAAATTTTTTTAAAGATTTTATTTATTTATTTGAGAGAGAATGAATGAGAGACAGCATGAGAGAGGAGAAGGTCAGAGGGAGAAGCAGACTCTCCAAGGAGCTGGGAGCCCGATGCGGACTCGATCCTGGAAGTCCGGGATCATGACCTGAGCTGAAGGCAGTCGCTCGACCAACTGAGCTACCCAGGCGCCCCTCATTCTAAAAATTTTATGGAATCTCAAAGGACCCCAAATAACCAAACAACATTGAAAAAGAAGAACAAACCTAAAGATTCACACTTATTGATTTCAAAACCTACTATAAAACTATAGTAATCATAAGAGTATGGTGTTGGCATAGAAAGATATATAAACTAAGAGGATAGAATAGAGAGTCCAAAAATAAACCTTCTCATGTCAAATGATTTTTGACAATGATGCCAAGACCATTCAATAGTGAAGGACAGTCTTTTTATTGAATGGTGCTGGGAAAACTGAACATCTAAATGCAAAAGAATGAAGCTGAACCCTTACCTAATACCGTATACAAAAATTTACTCAAAATGGATCAAGGACATAAGTGCAAGACCTTAAACAACAAAACTCATAGAAGAAAACAGAGGATGAAAGCTTCCCAACACTGGATTTGTCAATAATTTCTTGTATATGACACCAAAGGTATAACCAACCAAAGAAAAAGATGCAAATTGGGCTTTGTGAAAATTTTAAAAATTTGTACATTAAGAGACACTATCCACAGAGTAAGAAGACAACCCACTGAGTGGGAAAAAGTAATTGCAAATCACATACAGATTTTCCTTGACTTACAATGGGGTTATGTCCTGATAAGCAAGCCTATCATAAACTAAAAATGTTGTGAGTCAAAAACACATTTAATACACCTCACCTGCCACACATCACAGTTTGGTCTACCCTTCCTTAAATGTGCTTAAAACACTTACATTAGCCTGTGGTTAGGAAAAATCATCTAACATAAGGTCTATCTTATAATTAAGTGTTGACTATTTTATGTAATTTATTGAATTCTATACTGAAAGTAAAAAACAAAATGGTCATATGGGTACAGAATGGTTATGTTTTTACCCTTGTAACTGCATGGATGACTGACAGCTATAGCTCACTGTCAATGCCCAGCACTATGAGAGAGTATCATACCATATATCGCTATCACTAGCCTGGAAAAAGATCAGAATTCGAAACTTGAAGTATGGTTTCTCCTGACTATGTATCATTTTCACACTGTCATAAAGTCTGAAAGTTGTAAGTCAAACCATCATTAACTGAGGAATCATCTGTGTCTGATAAGGGATTAATAACCAGAATATATAGAGAATATCTAAAACTCAGCAGCAACAAAAAACCCAATTCAAAAATGGACAAAGGACTTGAACAGACATTTCTCCAAAGAAGATATACAAATGGATAATAAGTATATGAAAAGATGCTCAGCATCACTAATCATTAAGGAAATACAAATCAAAAATACAATGAGATAGATACTACCTCATACCCATTAGGATGGCTAATATTAAAAAACAGAAAACAAGTGTTTGTGAATATGTAGAGAAACTTGAGCTCTTGTGAATGTTGGTAAGAATTTCAAATGGCACAGCTATGGATAATAGTATCAAAAAACTGAAAAATAGAATTCTCATATGGCCCAGCAATTCCACTTCTGGGTATATATCCAAAATAACTGAAAATGGGATCTCAAAAAGATATTTGTACACCCATATTCATAGCAGCATTATTAACAATAGCTAAAATATGGGAGCAATCCAAGTGTCCATCGACAGATGAATGGATAAGCAAATGTGGTCTAGATATACAATGGAGAGTATTAGTGAGACTTAAAAAGGAAAAAATTCTATATGGTATAATGGTGATTTCCAGGTGCACGGAGATGAGAGAATGAGGTGTTATCGTTTAATAAGTATAGAGTTTCAGATTTACAAGATGAAAAGAGTTACGGGGAAGGATGGCAGTAATGGCTACATAACAGTGTGAATCTATTTAATACCACTGTAGAGTACACTTAATAGTTAAGATGGTAAATTTTATGTTATATGTATTTTAACACAATAAAACAATACAAAGGAAAAGCAACTGGTGAAAAACCAAAAGTAATTAGGGCCAAAGTAAATCCTTCCAGAACCCCTCTCTTATGGGTATTCTGTTTCCAGAAGAAAAAATAACAAGTAGGATTAAAGAGCAAGAGAATTTACAATGTTGATATTAGAATAATAGAGCACACAAGGTCACAAAGGGTGGGTCAACCAACAAAGTTCCCATTCTGAATTCGCAATGGTCTGATCATCATTTCTCATTCCTGCTCTCTCCAGTTAATGGTTAGAGAATCACTGAGTGTTATTTCCAGAAAGAAGCCTAGAAATCATCCTGTCTCCCTGTTTTTTCTATGAAGATCTGAGATTCCAAGAAGAGATTCCCCCAAATTATACTCATGATAAGGATTAGGGATGGCACCATCATCCAAATCTTCAGACTGTCTGTGGCTTTGTATACTTTTTCTTACTTGGCTCACATTCTCTCTTTTTTTCTCTCTTGTTCTCACTCCCATTCAGATATTTAGTTGTAAAAGATAATGGCCTGTAGAGGGTTCCAATCTGCCAAGTGAATCACACTATAGTGAGCCCCACTGAGAAAGGCCTGTGCAGGTGTCTGGGCAGAGAGAGAGAAAAGCTAGATCCTTCTCTCTCAGCCTTTGGCAAGCTCCATTCCCCTCAGTGAACTTTAGTTGAAATTTGCAAGGACAAACAAAAAGCTAGAAACAAGAGGGAACCAACTAAATGGCTTTTGAAGGAATAAATAAAAGACTGTCAGAACCACATGCCATGCTGGTTTAAAGATGCCCAGGAAAAAGAATTTAGATGAACAGGGAAAGGGGAAATGAGAAAGGAGAGAAAAGGAAAGGGGCAAGCAGCCAGACATATCACACTGAAAATGTCTGAAAACCAGCTGGAAACTGGCTAGTAAGAAATGAAGTAAACATCTGGGAAGTTTCCATCAGAAAACATTATTTTATTCATTCATCTAATAAACATGTTCCAAATGCCTACTATGTGTGTAACACTCTACTAAGCCTATGGGGAGGCACTCAAAACATTAAAATGCAGTGGTGGGTTGTCAGAAGGTTTTAATCTAGTTGGAAGGGAAGACATGATTAAACAAGCATTCAGGGAGTACTTACCAGGTGCCTGGCACAGTGCTAGATGCTAGGTATTACAAAGATGAAAAAAGCAGTCCCTGCACACTCATAATCTGCATCCTAGTGTGGTGTTGCCCAACAGAACTATAATGAGGACCAGAAATATGAGCCACATATGTAATTTTAAATTCTCCAGCAGTTACACAAAAAAAGGTAAAAAGAAACAGGTAAAATTAATAATATTTTATCTAGCTCAATATATCTAAATATTATCACTTCAACATGTAATTAACATAAAATTAGTGAGATATTTTACATTTGACATAATTTTTATAAAAAGTCTGAAATCCAATGTTTCATAGTTAACAGAACATCTCAATTCAATCAATCCACATTTCAAGTACTCAAAAGCCACGTGTCCAATAGCTATCTTACTGGAGTGTACACTTCTAGAGCAATATTTCTCGAACTTTTTTTAATAAACCTAAATATCTCACACACCTCTGAAGTTTCTCATCTGTATTGTCTGTATCTACCTCACCCCAACACTTGGTCAAGAGGAACTCCTTCTCCATTCTCATCTCTCCCTTTCTATCCTTGTTCATTTGGTAGGCTCTAGTTTACTGGCTAGGACAGGTGGCTAGACAGTCCATGCTTTTCCAAGGTACATGTGACCCTCTTTATCTGTAAAGTCTGATAGGCAGCTATCTGTCTCCCCAACTCATCACCCCTCAGACACACACACCATACCTATTTGAGAATCACCATTAAATTTAAAGAGTGCACAAATATAAAATAGTGCTGTTATAGGAAGTAAATAGAAAAAAAAAGGCAAACTAGATAAGCTATTTCACAGACCAGTGCATAATTATATAGCAAATGTTAAGTCAGGAGTGAGAAACACTGGCAAGGCAAGAGCAGCCAGGTAAGGCTTTATTGAAGGAATGGGACTTGAACTGTGCTTTTTCAGATGAATAATGCACATTGAAATAAAATTTGAAAACTTGGGTAAGCCGTGACTTAAAATGCATTAAAAATTTTTAAAGAGACTGTTTACCCAGTCCTAGAATAAGTTTTAGGGACAAGGATGGGAACATTTTGTTCTTCCTATTAAAAATAGGGGCGGGGATAAGGAGGAGTCAATTAAGGGTCATGCTCAAGTGAAAAACAATTTTTGTTTCTTACAGCTGCCAGTTTTAAAATAAAACATACACCCTGGTAAAGTTTTTTTAATCTTTAAATAATTCAAAACAGGGGACGCCTAGGTGGCTCAGTTGGTTAAGCGGCTGCCTTCGGCTCAGGTCATGATCCCAGCATCCTGGGATCGAGTCCCACATCGGGCTCCTTGCTCCGCAGGGAGCCTGCTTCTCCCTCTGCCACTCTGTCTGCCTGTGCTCTCTCTCTCTCTCTGACAAATAAATAAATAAAATATTTAAAAATAATAATAATAATAATTCAAAACAGTATACAGTCACAGAAGACTAATATAAAAACTGATCAAGAAAAGAGAACATTAGATTTTAATCAATAATATAGCAATTATGATTTTTTTAAACTTCAGGCCCAGATTATAGCCAATTCCAGGAGACAGAAAGTAGAGGAAAATATGGGCAGATAAAGGTAAAAATGCCTTACTCTCTCACTCAGTCCAAACCCTGGCTATCCCTGTGATTTTCCTAGTCTATTAGCCAAAATGCATGCCAGTAAGAATGTTCCACCATTGATGGACAAAGCTAACTAACACTTATAATTCTAAATGAGGTTCCAAGTTTCCTACTTAGTCTTCACATCCTAGCAAATGTACTTAGGGCAAGAATACCCTTTTCTAGGGATATTTCTCTCAGGTCAATGTAACTGTACAGTCTGATCAATGGATTATGTTTTTAAAATTGTACCCAATATGAATATACCTTAACCTCTTTCAATACTCAAAATGGGGTAGTGGTAAAAGAGTATGGCCCTGGGTATTACACTGCTATAGTTTGAATCCCCATTCTGATGACCTTGGGCAAGTTACTTAGCCCCTCAGAGCTCTAGTTTTCCATGTGTAAACAGTGCTAATAGTATTTCCGCATATGCTCTGTATGCCCTAAATGACACAATAGGTGTAAATTCCTTATTATACAACTTGAACCTAGTAAGCGCTCAATTTGATATTATTATCATTATTTTCCCATTGACATGATAACCTCCATCGTGGAGACAGACCTATCAGGCAATCTGAGCCTAGTGGTATAAAACATTTGGTATGTCCACCAACTCTCTCTGTTCTGTGTCTAAATAAGGCTTGGACGCCTGGGTGGCTCAGTCAGTTAAGCATCTGCCTTTGGCTTGGGTCGTGTTCCTGGGGTCCTGGAATCGAATCCTGCATTGGGTTCCCTGCTCAGTGGGGAGTCTGCTTCTCCCTCTCCCTCTGCTCCTTCCCCGGCTTGTACTCTCTCTCTCACTCTCTCAAATAAATAAAATCTTTAAAAAAAAAAAAAAAAGAAAGAAAGAAAGAAAGAAAAGAAAACAAGACTTTCCACTTAAGTCCACGTACAAGAAAACGGGTTTTCATTTACATTTATATATATGATAATTCCTGAAGTAGTTACATTTCTAATTGAAGATAAATCTTCTAATATAAAAAATGTCAAGAAAAAGCTGTGATACATTTATAACATTTTGCCAAGAGCACTCACAAGATAAAACTATAATCATTCTAACTCACTGCAAGGGGGAGGGTAAAATATAAATTAGCAACACACTTGGAAAGCAATTTGGTGAGCTGTTTCAAGAGCTTTAAAAAATACATTTGACCTTGATGAAGTCCCAAAAGTTCATCTTTGCCTTTGTTTCCTTTGCCTTTGGAGACACATCTTGAAAGAAGTTGCTGTGGCTGATATCAAAGAGGTTACTCCTATGTTCTCCTCGAGGATTCTGATGGATTCCTGTCTCACGTTGAGGTCTTTTATCCATTTCGAGTTTATCTTTGTGTACGGTGTAAGAGAATGGTCAAGTTTCATTCTTCTACATATAGCTGTCCAGTTTTCCCAGCACCATTTATTGAAGAGACTGTCTTTTTTCCACTGGATATTTTTTCTTGTTTTGTCAAAGATTATTTGACCATAGAGTTGAGGGTCCATATCTGGGCTCTCTACTCTGTTCCACTGGTCCATGTGTCTGTTTTTATGCCAGTACCATGCTGTCTTGGTGATCACAGCTTTGTAGTAAAGCTTGAAATCAGGTAACGTGATGCCACCAGTTTTATTTTTGTTTTTCAACATTTCCTTAGCAATTCGAGGTCTCTTCTGATTCCATACAAATTTTAGTATTATTTGCTCCAGCTCTTTGAAAAATACTGGTGGAATTTTGATCGGAATGGCATTAAAAGTATAGATTGCTCTGGGCAGTATAGACATTTTAACGATGTTTATTCTTCCGATCCAAGAGCATGGAATGGTCTTCCATCTTTTTGTGTCTTCTTCAATTTCTTTTAGGAGTATTCTGTAGTTCCTCGAGTACAGATCTTTAACCTCTTTGGTTAGGTTTATTCCGAGGTATCTTATGGTTTTTGGTGCTATAGAAAATGGAATCGATTCTCTAATTTGCCTTTCTGTATTTTCATTGTTAGTGTATAAGAAAGCCACTGAATTCTGGACATTGACTTTGTATCCTGCTACATTACTGAATTGCTGTATGAGTTCCAGTAGTTTGGGGGTGGAGTCTTTCGGGTTTTCCATATAAAGAATCATGTCATCTGCGAAGAGAGAGAGTTTGACTTCTTCCTTGCCAATTTGGATACCTTTTATTTCTCTTTGTTGTCTGATTGCTGTTGCTAGGACTTCTAATACTATGTTGAACAAGAGTGGTGAGAGTGGGCATCCTTGTCGTGTTCCTGATCTCAATGGGAAGGCTGCAAGCTTTTTCCCATTGAGGATGATATTTGCTGTGGGTTTTTCATAGATAGATTTGATGAAGTTCAGGAATGTTCCCTCTATCCCTATACTTTGAAGCGTTTTAATCAGGAACGGATGCTGGATCAAAAGCTTCTGCATAGCAAAAGAAACAGTCATCAAAACAAAGAGGCAACCCACGGAATGGGAGAAGATATTTGCAAATGACAGTACAGATAAAAGGTTGATATCCAGGATCTATAAAGAACTCCTCAAACTCAACACACACAAAACAGATAATCATATTAAAAAATGGGCAGAAGATATGAACAGACACTTCTCCAATGAAGACATACAAATGGCTACCAGACACATGAAAAAATGGTCATCATCACTAGCCATCAGGGAGATTCAAATCAAAACCACATTGAGATACCACCTTACACCAGTTAGAATGGCCAAAATTAGCAAGACAGGAAACAACGTGTGTTGGAGAGGATGTGGAGAAAGGGGAACCCTCTTCCACTGTTGGTGGGAATGCAAACTGGTGCAGCCACTTTGGAGAACAGTGTGGAGATTCCTCAGGAAATTAAAAATAGAGCTTCCCTATGACCCTGCAATTGCACTGCTGGGTATTTACCCCAAAGATACAGATGTAGTGAAAAGAAGGGCCATCTGTACCCCAATGTTTATAGCAGCAATGGCCACGGTCGCCAAACTGTGGAAAGAACCAAGATGCCCTTCAACGGATGAATGGATAAGGAAGATGTGGTCCATATACACTATGGAGTATTATGCCTCCATCAGAAAGGACGAATACCCAACTTTTGTAGCAACATGGACAGGACTGGAAGAGATTATGCTGAGTGAAATAAGTCAAACAGAGAAAGTCAAGTATCATATGGTTTCACTTATTGGTGGAGCATAACAAATAATATAGAGGACAAGGGTAGATGGAGAGGAGAAGGGAGTTGAGAGAAATTGGAAGGGGAGGTGAACCATGAGAGACTATGGACTCTGAAAAACAACCTGAGGGTTTTGAAGGGGCAGGGGGTGGGAGGTTGGAGGAACCAGGTGGTGGGTATTAGGGAGGGCACGGATTGCATGGAGCACTGGGTGTGGTGCAAAAACAATGAATACTGTTACGCTGAAAAGAAATTAAAAAAAAAAAACTAATGATGTATTGTATGGTGATTAACATAGAATAATAATAAAAAAAAGACGAAGAACCATTCAGTGTCTTCAAAACCAGCAATTCTGCATCTTTTTGACCTTCTTCCACAATTAAATCTCTGCCTTATTACAGCCAGGAAAGGTCCTCTGTGTTTAAGGACTCCTATAATTAGACTAGACACCACCAGATAATCCAAGACAATTTCCCTACATCACAAGTCTTTACCTTAATTATATATGCAAAGTCCCTTTTGCCATGTAAATTATTCCAGAGATTATGACATGGACATCTTTGAGTCCATAATTCTGTCTACCACAGAAAGGCTTTAGCAACCTCCTTTCATAGATCTTAGACCTCAGGATCACCCTTGATGACCATGAATTGTCTGTGGGTTTTTAATGTAAGAAACTGCTCTCCTCAACCCCACACTACATGCTAATAGAGAGAGGCGATTATTGGCTCATTACTGGGATCTCCTGGAAACAGAGGCTCTCATAGACTGACCCAGTTATTCTACACACTCAGCTGCTTGTTATGCGTTGGGTCATGGAAGCAGCCCCCACAAATTCAGCATGGCCATTGAGGCACCCTTACTAAAATGGAAACAGTACCTTTAAGTTAGAACCAAACCTGGGCCCTCTGGCATTCCTCATTTGCCGGAGGGGGTAGTCTCTCTTATTATCAGTCCCTTGACAAATGCCACATTGCCAGAGAAGTTCACTTATCTCTCAGATGCCTGGGGAGCCCCTTTGGATCATCTGAGTGAACAGCAAAGGGCACTCATATACTTTACAGACAGCAGTACCACCATCACACATGATGGAGTTTAATGGACAACTACTGCTTTTCATTAGGCACATCTCTAATAAAAAGGAAAGAACTCAAAGGTCAGCAAAATTGGCCAAACTTCAGGCAGTCTTCTTAGCCCTGGATGGCCTAATCACAATCTGCCCCCTTTACACGTTTTTACAGACTCCAACAATTTCTTATCCAAGGTTGCCCCATTTGAGGCAAAGAACTCTCAGAATGTCATGCCTTACTGATGTCCAAAATATACATTAAGATCACCCATATCTCTTCACATCCTAATGCTACACTATAAGATCTAAGACATGTCTTATTGCCTTTGGTGTTCCAAACATTATTTATAGTGACCAGGACACACATTTCAATTAATACATAATACTGGTCTCTTGAACAAGGCATTCAATTGAACTGTAACTCCCTTAGCAGCTTCAGGCTGCAGGCCTCAAAAATGCCACATGGCTTAAACAAGTTCAAATTCAACTCAATAAAACATGGAACATCTCAGTTGTCAAATATCAGAGTTGAATTATAATAAAGAGTTTGACTCCCATTTTTGATGTCTGACTACTGACAGCTTCCAAACCCCTTATCTGAGAAAGCTGATAATAATGTTCATGAACTCTCTCCTTTGGTACAAATGGAAATTTAAAATGTACAAACCCTATCCAACATATAAAAATCCTCATTGTGGCCCAACCCCTAATGACAGTAATAGCCAAAGCCAGTTACCTCTTCTGGTTCTTGCAAGTCATTTTTGGACCTATTACAAACCTAGCTCTGCTCTCCTGAAAAGGCTCATACACATCCCAAATAAAATCCCAGCCAGTTTTTTAAAATATGTAATAGGAAAACTGATTCTAAAATGTGTAACAAAATGCAAAGGACCAACAACAGCCAAGGCAATCTTTTTTTAATTTTTTATTTAAATTCAATTTAGTGGGGCACCTGGATGGTTCACTTGGTTAAGCGTCCAACTCTTGGTTTCAGCTCATGATCAAGCCCTGCATTGGGCTATGCATTGTGTGGAGCCTGCTTGAGATTCTTTGCCCCTGCCTACCCTTCTCCTTCTGCTCCTGCCCTTGCTTACGTGCTCTCTAAAATAAGTAAATAAAATCTTTAAAAATAAATAAATTCAATGTAGTTAACATATAGTATATTATTAGTATCAAGGGTAGAATTAAGTGATTCATCAGTTGCATACAACACCCAGCACTCATTACATCAATTGCCCTCCTTAATGCCTGTCACCCAGTTATCCCATCCCTCTACCCACCTCCCCACCAGCAACCCTATTTGTTCCCAATAGTCAAGAGTCTCTTATGGTTTGCCTCCCTCTCTGTTTTCTTTTTTTTTCTTTTTTCTTTTTTTTTTTTTTAAGGTTTTATTTACTTATTTGACAGAGAGAGACGCAGCGGAGAGGGAACACAAGCAGGGGTAGTAGAAGAGGGAGAAGCAGGCTTTCTATGAGCAGGGAGCCCTATGTAGGGCTCAATCCCAGGATCCTGGGATCATGACCTGAGCAGAAGGCAGGCGCCCAATGACTCAGCCACCCAGGTGCCCCTCCCTCTCTGTTTTTATCTTATTTAATTTTTTCTTCCCTTCTCCTATGTTCATATGTTTTATCTCTCAAATTACACATATGAGTGAAATCATATGGTATTTGTCTTTCTCTGACTGACTTATTTCATTTAGCATAATACCCACTAGTTCCATCCACACTACTGCAAATGACAAGATTTCATTCTTTTTGACAGCTGAATAATATTCCATTGTGTACATATACCACATCTTCTTTATCCATTCAACTGTCTATGGACATCTTTCCATATTTTAGTTATTGTAGACATTGCAACTTAAACATTGGGGTCCATGTGCCCCTTTGAACTATATTTTTGTACCCCTTGGATAAATACCTGGTAGTGCAATTGCTAGGTCAAAGGATAGTTCTATTTTTAACTTTTTGAGGAACATCCAATCTTGAAAACGCAATCAGGAAAAGAAAAGAAAATGACTGAATTACGAAGTAAGAAGGCCTAATATAAAATCCTAGGAATTA
This sequence comes from Martes martes, assembly GCF_963455335.1. Taxonomy (NCBI): domain Eukaryota; kingdom Metazoa; phylum Chordata; class Mammalia; order Carnivora; family Mustelidae; genus Martes; species Martes martes. The sequence continues at coordinate 28,703,300 of NC_137902.1, read as the reverse complement.
ACACACTGATGAAAGGATAAACAAAAACTAATGTAACAATACATGCTACAATGTGGATAAAAGCAGAAAACATTATGCTATGTGAAAGAAGTCAGGCACAAAAAGGTAACATGGTCTATAATTGAATTTATATAAAATATCCAGACTGCATACATAGAGTAAATCCATAGGGACAGAAAGCATAGTGGTGATTATCAGGAGCAGGGGAAAAGGAATATGGGAAGTATCTGCTTCATGCGTACAGGGAGTGATAAAAATGCTTTGGAACTAGACAGGGGTGATGGTTGCACATTGTTTAAGTGTATGATGAATTGTTCACTTTAAATTGGCTGATTTTATATTATGTGAATGGCTTCTTAACTTTAAAAACTATGATAAATTGGGCACCTGGATGACACAGTAGTTTAAGCATCCAACTCTTGATTTTGGCTCCGGTCATGATCTCAGGGTGGTAAGATCGAGTGGAGCCCACTTAAGATTGTCTTTCTTCCTCTCCCTCTGTCCCCTCCCCCGACCCACGTGTGTGTGCTCACGTGTACACATTCTTGCACACGTATGCACACCTCTCTCTCTTTAAAAAAGTAATTTAAAAATTGTGATAAATGGTTTTCAATTAGAAAGAGTAGCTAGCCATGAAATCGAAAAGTGAGCAGCATGCACAAAAAATTTTAAAAAATGTTTCAACACTATTAAAACAGAATAGAGAGCCCAGAAACACAACCCATATATGTGGCCAACTAATTCAAGAAAAAAAGATGATAGTCCACTCAGGAAAAGTGAACTGGATATCCATATAAAAATAAAAGTAACCTTGACTTCTAACACCTAAAATCAATTCCAGATTGATTTTATGGAATGCAGACCTAATTGTGAAAAGTAAAACAATAAAGCTTTCAGGAAAAAGAATACAGGAAAACATCTTCACAACCTTGGAGTAGACAGAGATTCTTAAATAAGACACAGTTAACTAAAAAGAAGAAATGGTAAACTGGATTATATTAGGAGTAAGACCACTTGCTGATAAATAGACATCATTAATATTGCAATGACACCAAGAAAAGAAAGTACTTTTACAAATTAAAAAAAAACCCAATTTTAAAATGAACAAAAAACATTAAAAAAACTATCAACATATGAAAATCAATGTAATAAACCATACATACAGAATAAAGAACAATAACCACATGACCACCTCCATAAATACAGAGAAAATTTATGACAAATTCCAACACTCTTTCATAATAAAAGCACTCAACAAACTAGTAATAGCAGGGGACTTCCTCAACACAGTAAAGGGCATCTACATGAAACCCACCACTAACATAATAGTTAATGGTAAGTCCGAAAGCTTTCTCCCTAAAATCAGAAACAAAACAAAGATAGCTTCTCTTATCCCTTCTATTCAACATTTTCCTGGAGGTTTTAACCTAAACAGAGCAATTAAGCAAAAAAAGGAATTTAAAAGCATCCAGGTCAGAATGAAGAAGTAAGATGTTCTCTATTCATGACATTAACATATATATGTAAATATATATTATACATATAAAACACTAAGAAATCCACTAAAAAAACAATTAGAATTAATAAACAAGCTCAGAATGTTGCAGGATAAAAGATCAATGCAAAAAAAATTGTATGTCTACACACTTACAATGAGCCCCTAAAAATGAAATAAAGAAAACAATTCCCTCTACAGTAGCATTAACATGAACAAAATACCTAGGAATAAATTTAACAAAAGAAGTATAAAACCTGTACACTGAAAACTACAAAACACTATTGAAAGAAATTGTAGAAATCCTAAATAAATGGAAGGACATTGCCTGTTCCAATGTTCATGGATTGAAAAACTTCATACTATTAAGTTGGTAATACTCTCAAAACTGATCTACAGATTCAACACAACCCATATCAAAATCCCAGCTGTCTTTTTTTTTTAGTACTTGACAAGCAATGGTGACCACCTGGAGTGGCCAAAACAACCTAGAAAAAGAATAAAGTTGGAGGACTGATGCTTCTAGACATCAAAATTTAATGCAAACCTACAATAATCAAGAAAGTGTAATACTGGCACAAAACAGAACCGAGAATCCAAAAATAAACCCTTACATATATAGTCAACTGATTTTCAACAATGGTGCCAAGACCATTCAATGGGGCAAAGTCTTTTCAACAAATGTTGGGACAACTGGATATCCATATGCAAAAGAACAAAGCTGGGCCCTTACCTGATGCCATAAACAAAAATCATTTCAAAAAGGGTCAAAGGCCTAAATGTAAGAGCAGTTTTGAAACTATAAAATTCTTATGAGTAAACATGAGTGGAAATCATTGTAACTTTGAATTAGGCAATGGTTTCTTAGATAGGACACTAAAAACCCAACTAACAAAAGAAAAATTAGATAAATCAATTTTCATCAAAATAAAATACTCTGTGCTTCAAGGATACCATCAAGAAAGTGAAAGACAACCCAGAGAATGGGAGAAAATATTACAAATAGTATATTGGATAAGGGACTTGTATCCAGAATGTATAAAGAAACTGGACAACAATAAAAAGATGGACAACTCAATTAAAAATTGGCCAGAGAATTTAAAAAGACATTTCTCCAAAGAATACATACAACTGGCCAATAAAGCATGAAAAGATGCACAACATCATTAGTCAATAAGGAAATGTAAATCAAAACCCAATGAAATACCACTTCACACCCACAAGACAGCTATAAGAAAAAAAGACAGACAATAACAAACTATGGTGAGGATATGAAGAAATACTGGAACACTTAGATGTTCTTGGTAGGATTGTAAAATGATTCACCTGCTTTGGGAAACAGTTTGGCAGTCCTCAAAATATTAAACATAAAGTTACCATATGACCCAACAATTCTATTCATAGGTATATACCCAAGAGAATTAAAAACATACATCCACACAAAAACTTGCACATGAATGTTCACAGCATCATTATTCATAATAGACAAATTGGAATCAATCCAAATGCCCAACCACTGACGAATAAACAAAATGTGTTGTATCCAATACAATGGAATGTTATCTGGCCATAAAAAGGAATGAAGTAATGATACATGTTACAACTTGAACTTTGAAAATATTATGGTAAGTAAAAGAAGCCAGACACAAAAGATCCCATATTATATGATTCCACCTATATGAAATGTTCAGAAAAAGCAATCCACAGAGACAGAAAGTAGATTAGTGGTTGCCAGGGGCTAGGAGCAGAAGGAATGGAGACCATAATTGTTAATGGATATAGGTTGGGTTTTTTGGTGTGGGGGTAATGAAAGGTAGTGAAATTCGGTACTGATGATTATTACACAATTCTGTGAATATACTAATGACCACTGAATTGTTATTTTAACAGGTTGAGTTTTATGGCATGTGAATTATATCTCAAACTGTTATTTTAAAAATGAACAAAAACTTGAGGGACCCTGGGTGGCTCAGTTGGTTAAGCAACTACCTTCGGCTCAGGTCATGATTCTGATGTCCTGGGATCCAGTCCTGCATAGGGCTTCCTGCTCAGCAGTCTTCTTCTCCCTCTGACCCACTCCCCTCTCATACTCTCTCTCTCACTCGCTGTCTCTCTCAGGTAAATAAATAAAATCTTATTTAAAAATGAACAAAACATTTGAAAAGACACCTCACAAAAGAGTACATCTAAATGGACAACACCTGAAAAGAGGCTCAACTTCATCAGTCATCAAGGATGTGTGATTTAAAACCATAATGAAATATCAGTACACATTGACTAGAATGGCTAAAATGAAAAGAACAGAAAATACCAAGTGTTGGTGAGGATACAGAGAGAGTCCGCAAACTAGGACCCACCACCTATTTTTGGAATAAAGTTCTACTGGAAAGGGTTCATGCTCTTTCATTTATGGGATGTCTATGGCTTCTTCTGTGCTACAATGACAGAGTTGAGTATTTGCCCCAAGTCCATATGGCCTATAAAGCCTAATATATATACTATCTGACTCTTTCATATCTGGCACCCAGCCCTTGATGCAGAGCAACCAGAATTCTCATACACTGCTACTAGGAGTGTAAATCAGTACAATCACTCTGGAAAACTACTCCGCATTATCTACTAAAACTGAACATTTGCATACACTATAAACTTTATGTATTAGTTTCCTGTAGCTGCTGTCACAAATTACAAGGTTAAAAATAACCTTGATGGCTTAAAACAGAAATTAATCCTCTCAAAGTTCTGGGGCCCAGAAGTCCAAAATCAAGGTGTAATTCACCACAACCATAAGATTCAAAGTATTTAAAAAATTTTCTTTTGAATGATACTGCCATTATAATTAGTACCCAAATGAGCAAAATAGCATAAACATAATTTATATAGATATTAAGCATAAGAAAATTTTTTGACATCATGAATCTTAATGAGATGAAATGTGGCTTTTACTTTATAAATCTATTGATAGTATTAGTCAATGTACAAAATCAATCACTTCCCTTTTTAAATTTTATTTTTAAATATAAGCTCTAAGTGAAATAAGTCAGTCAGAGAAAGACAATTATCATATGATCTTACTGATATGAGGAATTTGAGAAACAAGACAGAGGATCATAGGAGAAGGGAGGGAAAAATGAAAGGAGATGAAACCAGAGAGGAAGACTCTTAATCTCAGGAAACAAACTGAGGGTTGCTGGAGGGAAGGAGGGTAGGAGAGATAGGTGATGGACATTCGGGGAAGTATGTGCTATCGTGAGTGCTGTGAATTATGTAAGACTGATGAATCACAGACCTGTAGCCCTGAAACAAATAATACATTATATGATAATTTTAAAAAATACATAAACTCTGAGAAAGTTTGTTTACATAAATAAGTAAATAGGAATAATAACCATTTTCTTATAGCAACATCACATAACTCTTTGCTCTCCTTTAGAGTTATATGCCAAATCCCAGTGATCTCTTGTTAAAAGTTACTTTTAATTATCTATCAATTAACAACTACAGTAGGTGCTCCTTCGGTTTTGTAGAAAGAAGTGGAAACCACCTAAATTGTATAAGTATTTGTGGTACAATGATTTGGGTCATTCACTTTCTTAAGATTGACACTAGTTTTCCTTCTAGGCACCATAGTAAGATTAGGAATAGATGCAAAATAGATGCAAAATAGATGCAAAATAGATACGCAAAGGAAACCAATTATATTGAACTATACTTATCAAAACGTGTTTTAAATTACTGACATAGTATTAAATGTTTCAATGTTAACACTGAATAAAAGATCAGGGGGCAAATCACATAACTCAAAGTTTCACAGGAGTGAGCAGGAGTATTTCTAAATATCCACAATGTGACCGTCAACACCTAAGATTTCTGTGGTCAAAGGTACAGGTACTGTTAATACTACATGATTTCCACTGATGACATTGTCACAGGTACTGCTAATTACTTCTGTGGTTTACAATTTCATAATTGATGAAAATGCAAAAGTTGATTGATACTTATATAAAATATATATATTTATATAAAATAAACATGTGATTTTCCTTCCATCCCAGTTCACGAATCACCAAAATTCTAGGGTTAAGAACGCCTGGTTTAATGGACGAAAAGAGGATAGGAAGAAAGAGAAGGAGTGACAAGTGAGGAGGGGAAAAAGAGGAGCAGGGCAGGCAGGAGGAAAGGGAGAAGAGCAAGCAAGAAACATATATATATCTAAATCTCTACACTCAGACTCTAAGCAAGTAAGCTTGGATATTCACTCCCATTGTTATCGTTATGTCTAAAGAGATGTTATATATCAACATTTTATAACTAGGTTGTTCAGCGGAGTCCTACCCACTAATCTCCTCCTCAGTTCCATAGTCACCCAACTGCAGCAACTTAGAGTCCAAATACAACCAGTATTTCCCGCGGTCTTCCAGAACAGTGAGTATAAATCTGATCCCATTACAGCCATAACCCAAATCTCGCGCCCTCAGTCTCCATCCCCCCTCACCTCCAGTTAACAGGGAGTCCATATTTTCTCCGGACACCCCCTCCTCCATTCGTCCCTCTAAGAGTTCTCAAAAGCGAGCAGTGCTCACCTGTCTCCTGGGCACCACCTGTTGCTCTCCAATCTCCGCCCAGGGTCCCTCAGGCTCCGGTGGGTGTCAGGTCCGGTGGGCTCCTCTGTCCACCGACCCTAGGGCTGTGGGCAGCCCTGCTGGCTGCGAAAAATAATCTCCTCCTGGGTCCCTCTTTTTTCTGGAAAAAGAGCTTTCCCGCATTTGCCAATCTGGGTTTTTCCGCTTATCGCCAGTCCTCCGCCCCCACAGGGCACACGACGATTCCCCAGGGACAACGGCCTGCCTTTCTTCCCTCGCGGGCATTTTTCCTCTCAGGGACTCCAGTCAGGCGGCCACCATTCTCCCGCAAGCTCTGTCGGTCCAGTCTGGTGTTCCAGGCCCAAAAGACAAGCCCAGAGGCGGAACACGTGTTGGAAGGTCATTAACCATTCGAAGACCTAAGAAGATTCCTGAACTTTCCATAACCCCCGGGGAACCTGTCAAATGCGAACACGCTGGGCTTCAGCTGTGGTGTCGCGAGGTCCTGATTGTTGAGGAGGTATCGCGATGTTTCCGGCTGAGAGGAGGGTCCTGGCTGAGGAGGAGCCGCGCTCCCTAGGCTCACAGAGGGCTGGTGGGATGGTGTGGCCGCTCGCAGCCAAAATACCGGTAGACCCACGAGGGACCACAGAGGAGAAAGCACTAAGAGCAAATCGGTACAGCATCCACCTGCTCCAGCTCTTTGTGTTTCTCCTGAGCATCTCTGCTGCCTTTGAGTTCTTTCTAGGATGTGCTTTGAATCGCTCCCACAAGAAATTCAAACAGGAAAATAACTCTAGTTACATTACCGACCCACAGTATTAAGTATCTAAAAATGTCCAGAATAGGAGAATACCTCATTCAGGAATTGTAAATCTCAAGTTCATTTGTATAACAAAAAATGTTTCCTGTGCCCACTGTGGGGTAGGTCTTGGAGATGTAATGATCCATGAGATCATCACAGTCTCTGAAATCACAGAATCTAAATTCCTATCAAGAAACTAAATAAATTAGCCACTATAATATAATGAATAAGTTATATGGCAAGGGAAGAAAGGGGATTTAAAGGAATATAGAGCAGGATCTTCTGACCCAGACTTGGGAAATTATGTAAAGCTGTATGTAAGATACAGAAACTTGTAAGCTGAGATGTGAAGGATAAATAAGGGAGGAGTTTTTCAAGACAGGAGAGTGAACAGAGAAGATTCCAAGCAGAGGCAAGAGCATGTAGCAAAACCTAAAGATAAGAAAAAGCATAGTTCATAGGAGACAATGAAAGAGATTATGGCTGGCTGCTGGGACAATGCGGGTAAGCAATTAAGAATATTATTACTTGGGGGCGCCTGGGTGGCTCAGTGGGTTAAGCCTCTGCCTTCAGCTCAGGTCATGATCTCAGGGTCCTGGGTTTGAGCCCCACATCCGGCTCTCTGCTCAGCAGGGAACCTACTTCCCCCTCTCTCTCTGCCTGCCTCTCTGCCTACTTGTGATCTCTGTCTGTCAGGTAAATAAATAAAATCTTAAAAAAAAAAAAAGAATTATTACTGGGAAGTCAGTTATCTGGGTTTAAATTTCAGTTCTACCATTTAGCACCATTGAGAAGTAAAATGATGATGCAGAGAGAAGACTGCTCACAAAGGACTTTAATAAGCCATGTTAAAGGATTTTTACTTTATCCTAAGATCAATAGACAGCCATTGGAGGCAGGGGATTGATGTAACCAGATATCTGTTTTATAAATATTGATCTCTTCCCAAACAAAAGCTGAAAGAATTTGTCACCACTAGACCTTCCTTACAATAAATGCAAAAGGGAGCTCTTTTTTTTTTTTAAGATTTTATTTATTTATTTGACAGAGAGAGATCACAAGTAGGCAGAGAGGCAGGCAGAGAGAGAGAGGAGGAAACAGGCTCCTTGCCAAGCAGAGAGCCCGATGCAGGACTCGATCCCAGGACCCTGAGATCATGACCTGAGCTGAAGGCAGAGGCTTAACCCACTGAGCCACCCAGGTGCCCTAAAGGGAGCTCTTCAAGCTGAAACAAAAATATACTAATTAGAAACCAGAAAACATATGAAAGTTTAAAACTAATGGTAAAGATAAATACATAGTCAAATCTTCAATACTCCAATACTGGAATGATGATATGTAAATTGCTTTGTACTCTCATGTAATGACTATAAGACAAAACTGTTAAAAAATACCTGTAGCTAAATACTTTTTTAGTGGCTATCCAATATGAAGAAGTTCTATTGTGACATTCACAATATAAAATATGTGTGTGGGAGGACAAGTAAATACGTAGAGCTTTTTTATGCAATTTAACTTAAGTTGTTATTGGTTTAAAATAGACCACTGTAAGATGAAAAAAAAGCTGAAGGCATCACACTCCCTGATTTCAAAGAATATTACAAAGATATAGTAATTAAAACAGTATGGTACTGGCATAAAAACAGAACCATACACAAATGGAACAGAATGGAGACCCCAGAAATAAACCTACACATATAGTGTCAACTATTCTTTAGCAAGAACACATAATGGGCACAAAGTCTCTTCAATAAACAATGCTGGGAGGGGCACCTGGGTGGCTCAGATGGTTAAGCATCTGCCTTCAGCTCAGGTCATGATCCTGGGGTCCTGGGATTGAGCCCTGCACCGGGCTCCCTGCTGGGTGGGGATCCTGCTTCTCCCTCTCCCTCTACTACTTCCCCTGCTTGTGCTCTCTCATGCTCTGTATCCAATAAATAAATGAGACCTTAAAAAAAAAAAAAGATTTAAAAACCGTAAAATGAAATAAATGGTGTTGGGAAAACTGGATATCCACATGCAAAAGAATGAAACTGGACCCCTATCTTACAACACTTAACAAGAACAACAAAACACAAAATGGATCTACAATCGTAAGTGTAAGACCTGAAACCATAAATTTCCTAGAAGAAAACATAGGGGGAAAGCTTCTTGATACCAGTATTGACAATGATTTTTTGGATGCAATGCCAAAAGCATAGGCAACAAAAGCTAAAATAAATAAGTGAGACTACATCAAACTGAAAAGCTTCTGTACAGCAAAGGAAATAATAAAATGAAAAGGCAACCTACATAATGAGAGAAAATATTTATAAAGTATACATCTGATAAAGGGTTAATATTCAAAATATATAGGGAACTCATATAACTCAATAGCAGAAAAACAATACAATTTAAAAATGGGCAAAGAAACTGAACGGACATTTTTCCAAAGAGGATGTACAAATGGCCAATAGGTACATGAGAAAGTGCTCAACATCACAAATCATCAGGAAAATGAAAATAAAACCATGAGATATCACCTAATATCTGTCAGGATGGCAATTATCAAAAAGAGAAGAGATAACAAGTGAAGATGTGGAGAAAAGAGAAAACCTTCTACACTGTTGGTGGAAATATAAATTAGTATAGTCATTATGGAAAACAATATGGAAATTTCTAAAAAAAGAGAGAGAGAGAGAGAACAATCATATCCAACAATCCCACTTCCTGGTACTTATCTGAAAAAAAAAAAAAAACCAAAAACACTAATTTGAAAACATATATGCATGCCTATGTTCATTGCAGCATTATTCACAATAACCAAGATATGGAAACAACTTAAGTGTCCAGATGCATGGATAAAGAAAATGTGATAAACACACACACAAAAAATGGATTCCACCTTTTTTATATTATTCTGCCTTTAAAAAATGAAAAAGAAGTTCTTCTATTTGCAACAGCATGGATGAACCTGGAGGACATTGTGCTAACTGAAATAAGCCAGATACAGAAAGACATTACTGTATGATCTCGTTTATATGTGCAAGTAAAAAAAAATTCAATCTCATAGAAACAGAGAATAGAATTGTGGTTTCCAGAGGCTGGGAAAAGGGAGAAATGGGGAGATGTAGATCAAACTTTCAATTATAAAATGAATGAGTTTTAAGTATCTAATGTAGAGCAAGCATGGCTACTATAGTTAGTAACATAATATTGTAGACTTGAAATTTGCTGAAAATAAATTTTCAGTGTTCTCATCACACATGTACAAAAGGTTAACTATGTGAGATATCAGACATGTTAATCAACTTGTTCCTGGTATATATATATATATATATATATATATATATATATAATCATTACATTGTACAGTTTAAATATATATAATTTTATCTGTCAATTATTCTTCAATAAAGCTGGAAAAAATATACAAGGAACATTTAAATCTTAACAGTAAAAAAACAACCAGATTTTTAAAATGTGCCAAAGGTCTAAATGGATCCCTCATCGCAGAAAATATAAAGTTGGCAAGTAAGCATGTGAAAAGATGCTCCACATCATGTGTGTTCAGGGCAATGCAAATTAAAGCAATGAGACACTACCACATACCTATCAAAATAGCCAAAATCCAGAACACTGACAACACCAGATGCTGGTGAGTATGTGGAGCAACAGGAAATTTCATCCATTGCTGGTGGGAATGCAAGTGGTATAGCCACTTCAGAAGACAGTTTTGGTGTTTTCTTAAAAAGCTAACCATACTCTTACCATATGACCCAGAAATTGCTCTCCTTAGTATTTACTAGGTAGTCCTAATAGGGGGGAAAGATAATAAATGAGTAAGTAAGTAAATAAGTAAGTAAGATTGTGATAGTGCTGTAAACAGGATGGTGTTATGGGGATGGAGACTTGATTTTTTTTAAAGATTTTATTTATTTATTTGAATGAGAGAGAGGGGGAGAGAGAACAAGTGTGGGGAGTGGGGAAGGGAGAAGCAGACTCCCAGCAGGGAGCTGCATGTGGGGATGCATCCCAGAACCCTGGGATCATGACCTGAGTTGAAGGCAGACACTTAACAGACTGAGCCACCCAGGCACCCTGGGGATGGAGACTTTAGAAGACATGTTTATGAAAGGAAGAAAGATGAGAAGGAATCAGTAATGCAAGAAGCTGGAGGAGTGAACAGCAAATGCAAAGACCATGGGGCTGTAATGATCTTGGAGAGTTCTACAAACAGCAAGGAGACCAGTGTGGCTGAAGACTGGGGAGCTCAGGGGAGAGTGGTAAAAGTCAAGATTTAGGCAAAGGCCAGATTCAGCAGAACAGTGTGGGCCCTGTTAAAATGTTAGGTTTATTCTAATGGAAGGTTTTAATCAGGAGAGTATCAGATCTATGTTTTGGTTGTTGTTTTTTTTTTAAGATTTTAGTTATTTATTTGAGAGAAAGACAGAAAGAGCACGAGCAGAGGGAGGGGCAGAAAGAGAGGGAGAAGCAGGCTCCCCGCTGATCAAGGAAGCTGATGCAGGACTCGATCCCACAACCCTAGGACTATGACCTGAGCCAAAGGCAGATGCTCAACCTACTGACCCACCCAGGTGCCCCTCAGATCTATGTTTTAAGAGGACTCTTTCTAGAGCTCTATGAAATGCATAGCCCAAGAGCAACCTGCCCAGCTAACAGAATAGAATTTTAGCACAGCCCAGGAATTTAAAAATCATCGAAATTCACCTCCAAAGTCTCTCCCTGCTTTAACAATCAGTGTGTCCATGCTGAAATTATAGTGAAAAGACCTTTGATTTCTTTGATTTCTCAGCAACACAATCTAAGTATAGAGTTTCATTATTCCTTTTTCCCTCTGTGACATTGGTTTTGAATGGTTGAGTCGTGTCAAATAAATGTTTTTAATTGTTCCTGTTTCTTGCCTCCAAATTCCCAAATGTTAACCAACAATTTTCCACTAATGAAGTGTCCAAAACTAAAAACAGCATACCAGGTGCTATCTCACTAGGGCCAAACAGAAAGAACCATTATCTCCCTGCTTTGTAACCAGAGGTCGGTGTCATATTTTTCTCACAATATTATACAACAGACATGTATCTAATTTGCCATTTAGCATCACCCTTGGGCCTATTATAGCCATCACTATTTTCCAGGTGTTGCCCTTCCTATGAAAAATTTTCTTTCCAATGACTTCTCCCCAGATGCCTCTACTTGAAATTTTTCCAAGTCGACTGTCATTCTCTTTGCCATATTGCTAATGTTTTACATAATTTCTTCAGTTTTCCTGGTGTTTGCAGCATATCCTCTTTTGGGGTCATCTGCAAATTTCATTAACATGTTTGTGGACAGGATGTAGCTGGAAGGGAATTGTTGAGGGATCCATCTTCTGTTTATTAGTTAGGAACTACTTCTAGAAATGGAGAAGGAACCCTCCATCAAAAGTAGAAATTCCTTTTGCTCTTATATACACAGGCTCACGGGTACACACAGACATAAACATACACACACACACACACACACACACACACACACAGTTAAAAGTGTTCCCAAGTCTCTAGACCTCTCCTTTAAAAAAAAAACTTTTTGCCATGAAGAAAAACAAAAGCTCTGTATTGGGGTCCCTAACATGAGGCTCATGGACACACGGCTACTGAGGTTCCCATGAATGCCCTGCAACTGTAATCCAAGATATTCACATTATTGTGTCCTTGTATACATGTGCAATTTTCTAGGAACAAACCCCATAGCTTTCATTAAAAATTCACAGGAATTCATAAATCTAAAAAAGATTAAAAACCTCTCCTCTGTATCATTGTTTCTCCAAAAATAAGCCAACCAGCGAGCTCTATTGGAATCACAAGAGATGCTTGTTAAAATGCAGATTCTTGATCCACAGAATCAAAATGGAAATAAGAGTGTGCATTTTTTAATTAAATGTAAATTATGTTGAATAGGAAATCGATGTTAATTGTACAAAATTTAAAATATCAAAAGGGAAAAGTCTCTCTCCTATTTCCCAGCTACCAGTTTCTCTTCAGAGAGGCAACCACTGTTCCCAGTTTACCAGTTTCTATGTATTCTTCTAGAACCTGTTTCAACAAAAACAAACTTTCCCAGGTGATTTTTATGATTATTAGGCATAATGAAATTAGAGAAACATTGCTGTATGAAGGAAAAAAAATAATGTTTTGCTACATTAAAGACTGTCTTAATCACATTGATTTTTCCCTTACATTCTGAGAACATATTATCCTGAAAAACAGTTCCCAAGCTGATCACATCTGAATAACACTTCATTTTCCCCAATTCTTCTCTTCATCTTCAATAAAGAAAAGAAAACATCTTCAATATTTTTTTCTGTATGCCTAGAGGTTACCTCTGCTTCCAGCTCTCTGTGACCCAGTCCGGTAGCCCACATTGGATGGCCTGATTTCAGTCAGGTGATCAAGTGGGGTTGATTTTCTGACTGCCAAGATGCTGGGATTAATCATTTCCCTAAAAAACTCTTCACCTTTTTTGAAAGAAAAAGGAAAAAAACAAACAAAAAAAAACCCCTCCCTGCCCTAGGCAAGAGCTTTTCTTATTTACTATAGAAATGCCTGTATCAAATGGCTAACAGACACAGGAAAAAATGTTTATCACCGCTACCCATCAGGGAGATTCAAATCGAAACCACATTGAGATACCACTTTACACCAATTATTAACAAGACACTAAACAATGTGTGTTGGAGAGGATGTGGAGAAAGGGAACCCTCTTACACTGTTGGTGGGAATGCAAGTTGGTGCAGCCACTTTGGAGAACAGTGTGGAGATTCCTCAAGAAATTAAAAATAGAGCTTCCCTATGACCCTGCAATTGCACTACTGGGTATTTACCCCAAAGATACAGATGTAGTGAAAAGAAGGGCCACCTGTACCCCAATGTTCATAGCAGCAATGGCCACAGTTGCCAAACTGTGGAAAGAACCAAGATGCCCTTCAACGGATGAATGGATAAGGAAGATGTGGTCCATATACACTATGGAGTATTATGCCTCCATCAGAAAGGATGAATAGCCAACTTTTGTATCAACATGGACGGGACTGGAAGAGATTATGCTGAGTGAAATAAGTCAGCCAGAGAGAGTCAATTATCACATGGTTTTGCTTATTTGTGGAGCATAAGAAATAACACGGAGGACATGTGGAGATGGAGAGGAGAAGGGAGTTGAGGGAAATTGGAGGGGGAGGTGAACCATGAGACACTATGGACTCTGAAAAACAATCTGAGGTTTTGGAGGGGTAGGAGGTAGGAGGTTGGGTGAGCCTGGTGGTGGGTATTGTGGAGGGCATGTATTGCATGGAGCACTGGGTGTGGTGCATAAACAATGAATTCTGGAACACTAAAAAGAAATTTAAAAAATAAATAAAAATTTAAAAAAATAGAAATATACTAAGTCCTACAAGGTCCTGCTCTACAAAAAAAAAAAAAGAAAAGAAAAAAAAAAAAAAAGCCTGTATCTCAGAAATGCTGGGCACACAATTAACTGTTTATTGTAGACATTAACAAGTCCAGACTGCCTTACCCCTGCTTTACTGAGAAGTTCCATCTCATGTTTCTGTCTCAGTAGGGTCCAGGGCTTCAAGCAGAGTGAAGCATGGGTTAGTGTTTTCAGATATAAACCACTGTTGAAAATACGTCCTATAAAAGAAAGAGCAGGTGTACTTTAATTGTCAGCCCAAAACTTTAGCCCCATTCCACTCAATTTCACACCTGAAAGACTAACAAATATATATGAAGAGATGCTCAAAGTTATTGAGAATAATTAAAAACAGGCAACTCCTCCCTCCTTGGGAGCTTTGTACTATCACTTTGTTATCACTCAACAAACCTTGTTTTGCTGCCCACCAAAAAAAAAAAAAAAAAAAAAAAAAAAAAGAGAGAGAGAGAGAGAGAGAATCAAAGACATTTGTATTTTAAATATGAGATAGCACTTCATACCCCATTAGCCTGGCCAAATTTGGAGAGTGAATAATACCAAATTTTAGCTAAGACATAGGAAAACAGGAAATTACGGACAGTGCTGGTGGAGATAAGCTGACCATACTGAGTGAAATTAAGTGTATGTATGTATACATACATATGTATGTAAGTATGTATACACTGTGACCCGACAGTCCCACAGCAGGCACATCCGAGAGGAATCCTCCATAAGTCCAGTAGGGAATGGCCAAGGATTTCAGTGTGGCTTTGTGTGTGGTAGTGGAAAGTTGATGGTAATCTAAGTGTCCACCCCCAAAGGATAGGTGAAAATAATGTGGCTATCCACTGTGGAAGACCATCCAGCATTTAGGAACATTAAACCAGGCACACATTCAGCAACATGGACTGATTTTACAAACACAGTGTTGAGTGACAATGTAAGAAAAACAACAAGTTCTAGAGCACATTTAATGAAAATGAAAAGTACATATGTAGAAAAATAGAGATCAGCAGATGCTAGGGCATAGGGCAAGAGAAGGAAGGTGATTGCTAATGGGTATGGGATCTCTTTTGGAGGTTATGAAAATACTCTGGAATTGGGTAGTGATGATGGTTGTAGAACTTTGTGAATATATGAAAAACCATTGAATTGTTTGGTTTAAAAGGGTGAATTTTATGGTATGTTAATCATATCTCAATAAAACACACACAAAAAAAACAATTTTACAAGGATACATATGTGTTTAATGATACATCAAAATATTGGAGTGGCTACCTAAAGAGAGAGAGGATGGGATTGGGAATTAGAATGAGGTGAAGGAGGGTTCTTCACAGCCCCTGAACTGAGGAAGATGATTAACTCAATCCTCTGGGCCAATGATAAAATCAACAAATAACAATAACCACCACCATCACCATTACGCCAGAGGATGAGAGGAGGGAAGAAAAAAGGAAAAACATGCTTATACATAGTTTTATTGAGGAAAAGTATGCCATAATGATGAATGAAAAGAAACAGAATATTATAATTATAGGAACATAAGTACAACTATTTAAAACAACACATGCAAATATTTGTATGTATGTATGTCATAAGAATGGGACAGATAGCTATAGTGTGTGTAGAGTAAAATAGTGTAGTCTAGTAACAGTACCTATGCCACTAGTTGTATAATCTTGTTCATCGAGGTACTTAATATGTCTGTAGCTTAGCTTCCTCTTGTAAAGTGGAAATGATAATAAAAATACCTACTTCCAAAGGTTCTTATGAGAATTAAGTGAGTTAGTTGATGCCTGATACATAAGCCTTATGTAAGGGTTACCTGGTGTTACTATTATTTTACCAGCTTTTTAAACTGTAAACTCCAGACTCAGACTGTGTATCCAGTTGGGCTCCTCAACACATTGATGACAATTCACAAAGGTACACAATCAGAGTCCCAGTTTTTATTTATTATTAAGATTAAAAAGGAGAATATACTTGGCACATAGTAAGCTCTCAATAAATGTTAATGAGTTTATTATTAAGAATATTATTAATACATTGTCATTGTTTTTTATGTATAAAAAGGGATAGAAAGCATAAAATATATTTTTCACGTTCTTCCAATGTATAAATTCTTCCATTTTCATTGAATTCCATTTTTGGGTATAGTCTTTCTAAACTTTCCTCTCTAGATGGGTACCCAGATTATATACTTGTGTGACACTTTGACCATCATCTTTATAGGAGTGATTAATTAATTAGGGAGGTAAATAATATCTGGCTCATGTCTGTCATCTAGAAGCTAAGCTCCATGACAGCAACCATGGTATCTCTCCATGCAGAATATCTAGCACTGTCTGGCACTTTGTTCACAGGCAAGAAATCACTGAATGAATGAACAAGTAATGAAATAAACAAAAAGCATTTTAACATGTACATTCTGAAGTAGCATAGTCTTGAGATTAAAGGCAACTATCATTTTCTCCATCTCTCTAGGAAGTGAGAAATTGCCCATCTTCTAAACTAGGAAGTGCCCATTTCATAAGAAATCTGATGATCTCATCAAAATTCAGATTCCATGAAGATATTTTTTGCAGTTGTTCCTTTCTAGAATCACACTGCCTACACCTGTCCCCAGGTATCCTTTCAGTTATAGTAGAGCTCTGGAAACAGTACTTTTCCAGAACCTCCTGTTCAGTAAAGGAAAAGTATGTCTCTCTAGATTATCTTCACCCAGTGTACATCAGCCCTTACTCACTGACTCATGAAAGGTTAGGGACCTTAAAACCGTCTTTCATTTCACAGATGAGGAAATGGGCCCAGAAAAGTGGATAGACTTTTCTAAGCCTACCACTTGTGAAAAATAGAGTTGATGCAA
Organism: Martes martes; assembly: GCF_963455335.1. NCBI lineage: Eukaryota > Metazoa > Chordata > Mammalia > Carnivora > Mustelidae > Martes > Martes martes. The sequence continues at coordinate 28,686,108 of NC_137902.1, read as the reverse complement.
CTGGAAATAGTTTCCTTCTTACAGTTCCCCCTTTCTCAAAATATAATAGATATATAGTAATAGTCCCATTTATTAAAAATTACATTTACAAAATATTTTTTTATATTTAAGAAAATGCTCTTGAAGGCAACCCACGGAATGGGAGGAGATATTTGCAAATGACAGTACAGACAAAAGGTTGATATCCAGGATCTATAAAGAACTTCTCAAACTCAACACACACAAAACAGATAATCATATCAAAAAATGGGCAGAAGATATGAACAGACACTTCTCCAATGAAGACATACAAATGGCTACCAGACACATGAAAAAATGTTCATCATCACTAGCCATCAGGGAGATTCAAATTAAAACCACATTGAGATACCACCTTACACCAGTTAGAATGGCCAAAATTAGCAAGACAGGAAACAACGTGTGTTGGAGAGGATGTGGAGAAAGGGAACCCTCTTACACTGTTGGTGGGAATGCAAACTGGTGCAGCCACTTTGGAGAACAGTGTGGAGATTCCTCAAGAAATTAAAAATAGAGCTTCCCTATGACCCTACAATTGCACTACTGGGTATTTACCCCAAAGATACAGATGTAGTGAAAAGAAGGGCCATCTGTACCCCAATGTTTATAGCAGCAACGGCCACGGTCGCCAAACTATGGAAAGAACCAAGATGCCCTTCAACGGATGAATGGATAAGGAAGATGTGGTCCGTATACACATATTATGCCTCCATCAGAAAGGATGAATACCCAACTTTTGTAGCAACATGGACAGGACTGGGAGAGATTATGCTGAGTGAAATAAGTCAAGCAGAGAGAGTCAAATATCATATGGTTTCACTTATTTGTGGAGCATAACAAATAACATGGAGGACATGGGGAGATGGAGAGGAGAAGGGAGTTGGGGGAAATTGGAAGGGGAGGTGAACCATGAGAGACTATGGACTCTGAAAAACAATCTGAGGATTTTGGAGGGGCAGGAGGTGGGAGGTTGGGGGAGCCAGGTGGTGGGTATTGTGGAGGGCATGTATTGCATGGAGCACTGGGTGTGGTGCAAAAACAATGAATTCTGTCATGCTGAAAAGAAAAAAAAAAAAAAAGAAGTAGTTGAACAATGGCCGAATGACCATTGGAATCGAGCTAATCAAGGGGAAAGAGTAATAAATACTTCCTGAATAACATATATTAAATATATTAGCCTAAATTTAAATGTGGCCTTCCTCCCAAGAAGCTGAGAAAAGTTTACATTTTGTTTTTAAAATATTTTTGTAAGTTATCTAGATAATGAGTTAACTAATAAAGATTCCTATTCTCATTGCAAAAAAAAAAAAAAAGAAAATGCTCTTGATATATTAAGTGACAGAAGCAGAGTAGAATTGTATGTATAATATGTATTCCAATTATAAAATAGATAAATATATGAGGGCTTACGTGTGTGTGTGTATGTGTGTATGTATTTCTCAGTTATCCTTGTATATAGAAAATAAGGAAATGTGCCAAAATATTAACACTGTTTATCTCTGGATGGTGGGGTTGTAGTTTATTTTTATTATGCTTTTCTGCTTTAAAATTTTATTTGCAATGAGCATACAATATTTTATAATCAGAAATTTAAGTTTTTAAATTCCTGATCTAATATTTTTGAAGGGTTTTATTTTGGTACTGGTCAACACTGCAAGTTGAGGGGGCATCAATCTAGAGTCCAAAGAAGTTTTACCCAGTCATTTAACATGATCTGTAAAATGGGTAGAATCACATCTACTACACAGCACTAGTGTGTGTGTGTGTGCGTGTGTAATAATAAATTTGACATTCCTTTGTAATACTGAAGCTTGATAAAGTTGTTAAGTGGTGTTATAACAATAATAAAGTCCTGTGGCCCAAAAGAGGTGGGAGAACCCTTAGGATAGCAGGTAGCTTTGTGTTGAGGAAGTTGGGTTGGGAGAGGAGACAGGAGAGAGGATTCAGGGAGAAAAGCGAGAGCGGTTTTGGCCAGTGCTTAAGAGAAACGATCACATGCTTGACCCCTTTTCTCCCTTTCCCCCATACTTCCCCTACATGCTTCAATGTTCCCTCTTGTGATCCAATCTTCCTTCTATCTCTCAAGCTGCCCTCACAAAAGGCATCTTATAATAGATAGGCTCTAGTGCATGTTAACGCAATGGTAGTTTTGTTTCACAATCTATTCTATTTCACACTCCCTGTGAAAGGAAGCTTATGTAGGAATGTGACCAGTGGTCTATTAAGGCCTATCTAGTCCCAGACTGGGAGGCGTTTTCTTCCACTCTGGATGATAAGAGTGTGTAATGAAAACAAGGCAACTTTTAGCTAGAACCATTTGTACTGAGCTATATCCTTCAAAAGACGTTCTCAATCAATATCTTTGGGGTCTTACTAATTCTATGGAAAATAAGATTTCACACACAGCAATGATTTTTTAAGTTAGTCAAAGGAGCCAAAGGTATCCTGTCAAATTATTGTTACTTTTACATTTTAAAAAAAGTAATACAGACCTATAGTCAACTTACCCAAGAAAAATGAAAATATATTTTCACAAAAAAGTCTGCACACAAACATTAATAGCTGCTTTATTCATAATTGACAAAAACTGGCAATAACTCAAATGTTTAAAAAAAAAAAAGACGCATTTATTCAGCATCACACTTAAGTGGACACCAGGCCTTTGAGAATCTTCTCTTCAGACAGCCCTGTTAGGTTCCACAACTCTTCCATCCACCTTATGTGGCCTCGAGTTCATGGCTGCATCCATTTCTTCCACATTGGCTTCCATGACAAACCCAAAGCCTCTGGAGCCCTTGGTGTTTGGATCTCTGATTACCACATAGTCTGTAAGCATTCCCCATGGCTCAGAATGGCTCCTCAGACTCTCGTTGGTTGTTTCAAAGCTCAGCCCTCCGATGAAGAACCTCCACAGCATTCCAGGCTCTTTGGAAGACTCTGACTTAGGCATGACAGCGGTGGGAGAGGAGACTAAGGATGCTTACTTGCCGGCGTCCATGAGCAGAAAGGAGTAATCTAACGAAGGTATCTCTCAAATGTTCTTAAACTGGTAAATGGATAAACAAACTTTGGTGCATCCACGTAATAGAATACTACCCAGCCATTATAGAATACTATCCATAATAGAATACTACCATAGAATATAGCCATAATAGAATACTACCCAGTTCATTCCAAAAAGGAATGAACTATTGATTAAACACAACAACAGGGTTGACCCTTAAATGTGTTATACTAAGTAAGGGAAGCCAGATCCAAAGGTTTTAATTGTATTATTGCACTTGTATGACACTCTAGAAAAGGAAACTATAGGGGAAAACAAATCAGTGGTTGTCAGAGGATGGGATTGGGGGGAGGGGTTCTGCAAAGAGAGACTCAGAGTGAATATTGAAGTGAAAAAAAATTTTTTTTAAGATTTTATTTATTTATTTGACGGACAGAGATCACAAGCAGGCAGAGAGGCAGACAGAGAGAGAGGAAAGGAAGCAGGCTCTCTGCTGGGCAGAGAGCCCGATGTGGGGCTTGATCCCAGGACCCTGGGATCATGACCTGAGCCAAAGGCAGAGGCTTCTTTTGGTATTACACCATAGTTAAGATGTAACCCCCGGAGAAAACGGGGTGAGGAGTAGGAGGATCTCTGGATTTTCTTTGCAATCTCCTGCATATATATACTTAAGTATCTCTCAACCGAACTTTCAATCTATTCCAGCTCTCCGGAGGTGAACACTTAGAATTTCTTGTGTATCTTCTGCATAGTAATCCTTTATATGTGTATATATGCACATCTACACTTAACTTTTAATTCAAACTAGCATATTACACATTGTCCTGCATTTCACTATTTTTCTTAAGATTCATTTATTTTATTTTTTTAACATCTTAATTTTATTTATTTATTTTTTTTTTTTTTGGTGTTTCAAGATTCATTGTTTATGCACCACATCCGGTGCTCCATGCAATACGTGCCCTCACTAATACCCACCACCAGGCTCACCCATCCCTCCACCCTCTCCCCTCCCAAACCCTCAGTTTTTTTTCTCAGAGTCCACAGTCTCTCATGCTTCCTCTCCCCCTCCGATTTACCCAAATTCACTTTTCCTTTCCTTCTCATGTCCTCCATGTTATTCTTTATGCTCTACAAGTAAGTGAAACCATATAATTGACTCTCTCTGCTTGACTTATTTCACTCAGGATAATCTCCTCCAGTCCCTAAGATTCATTTATTTGAGAGAGAGAGAGAGAGAGAAAGAGAGAGAGAGAGGACAGGCAAACACGAGTGAGGTTCGGGACAGAGGGAGATGGAAAGAATCTCAAGCAGACTCCCTGCTGAGCACGTCCCCCCCCCCCATCTCAGGACCCTGAGATCATAACTTCAGTGGAACTCAAGACTCCCATGCTCTTGAGTCCCATGCTCTGACTGAGCCACCCAAGCACCCCTCCCTATTTTTCCACTGTTACTTTGGAGATATTTCCATATCACAAACACATGGATCCACATCACTTTTTTCCTGCTGCATAGTATTCCATCACATAGTAGTGTCACAATTTATTTTAACAGTTTCTTATTTATGGACATTTGGATCTCAACAAGGAGTTGAACTTAAGTAATGCCTAAATTTTTTTTAAATTTTTTTTTAATTTATTTATTTGTTAGAGAGAGAACGAGCGAGCACAGGCAGACAGAGTGGTAGGCAGAGGCAGAGGGAGAAGCAGGCTCCCCGCCGAGCAAGGAGCCCGATGCGGGACTCGATCCCAGGACGCTGGGATCATGACCCGAGCCGAAGGCAGCTGCTTAACCAACTGAGCCACCCAGGTCAACCAGAATTGAGATCAAATGCAGTTTTTACAGATTCGAGGCTGTCTCTGGAATATCTTTTGACCAGAAGGGGGAAGGCAAGAGGCAAGAGAGGCGAAACGCTGGGAAATATCCCTGGCCAATGGGGAAGCTGTGGTGCCGACAGGGAATTTACTGCCGGGTAGGAGTTCGCAGAGTGCCTCCCTACTGCTGGAGCAGGAGGCTGAGCTCCAAATCAAGCTTTCCTTAGGCTGCCGCTCAGATTCACCGTGTTTCGGGGGTTATGCGTGGTGCAGTGATGCGTGGCTACCTCCGGCCTCCTGCGGGGACCCCAGGCGGGGGCTGGGTCTGAATCCCCATCGTCTACAGCCCACGCTTGCAGGGGGTGCACACGTGGTGACCCGACCGCGGCAGGGTTGCCGGCTCCGGCTCCTCCTCCCTCCAGATCTCCCTCTGTTCTCTGCAGTATCACGTGCATCCGCGCCGGGTGCAGGATGGCGGCTGCGGCAACAGCGGTGGGTGTCAGGCTCCGGGACTGCTGCAGCCGAGGCGCTGTGCTCCTGCTCTTCTTCTCCCTGTCCCCTCAGCCCCCGGCCGCCGCCGCTTGGCTGCTGGGCCTGCGGCCCGAGGACACCGCTGGAGGCCGCGTGTCCCTGGAGGGGGGCACCCTGCGCGCGGCGGAAGGCACCAGCTTCCTCCTGCGCGTCTATTTTCAGCCCGGGCCAGCGGCGCCCGCGGCGCCGGTGCCCGCACCCACCCTTTCCCCGGGAGAGAACGGCACCGGCGACTGGGCTCCGCGGCTCGTGTTCATCGAGGAGCCCCCGGGAGGTAGCGGCGTGGCGCCCAGTGCTGTCCCCACGCGCCCCCCGGGTCCGCAGCGCTGCCGGGAGCAGAGCGACTGGGCGTCGGACGTGGAGGTTCTGGGGCCGTTGCGCCCCGGAGGCGTGGCGGGTTCGGCTTTAGTCCAGGTGAGGGTGCGGGAGCTGCGCAAGGGCGAGGCAGAGCGGGGCGGCGCGGGCGGTGGCGGGAAGCTCTTCTCGCTGTGCGCCTGGGACGGACGCGCTTGGCACCACCACGGCGCCGCCGGCGGCTTCCTGCTGCGCGTCCGCCCGCGGCTGTACGGTCCTGGGGGGGACCTATTGCCCCCCGCGTGGCTCCGGGCGCTCGGGGCGCTCCTGCTGCTCGCCCTGTCTGCCCTTTTCAGCGGCCTGCGCCTGAGCCTGCTCTCGCTGGACCCGGTGGAGTTACGGGTGCTGCGGAACAGCGGCTCGGCCGCAGAGCAGGAACAGGCGCGCCGCGTGCAGGCCGTGCGCGGCAGGGGGACCCATCTGCTCTGCACCCTGCTCCTGGGCCAAGCCGGAGCCAACGCGGCCCTGGCCGGCTGGCTGTACACCTCGCTGCCGCCGGGCGTCGGGGGCACTGGAGAAGATTATTACAGCGAGGCAGGGATTCACTTCCCGTGGCTGCCGGCGCTCGTCTGCACCGGCGCCGTGTTTCTGGGCGCCGAGATCTGCCCCTACTCAGTGTGTTCTCGGCACGGGCTGGCCATCGCTTCGCACAGCGTGTGCCTGACCCGACTCCTGATGGCGGCCGCCTTCCCCGTGTGCTACCCGCTGGGCCGCCTGCTGGACTGGGCGCTGCGTCAGGAGATCAGCACCTTCTACACGCGGGAGAAGCTGCTGGAGACGCTGCGGGCCGCGGACCCCTACAGCGACCTGGTGAAGGAGGAGCTCAACATCATCCAGGGCGCCTTGGAGCTGCGCACCAAGGTGGTGGAGGAGGTGCTGACCCCCCTCGGGGACTGCTTCATGCTGCGCTCGGACGCGGTGCTCGACTTCGCCACCGTCTCAGAGATTCTGCGCAGCGGCTACACTCGTATCCCCGTGTACGAGGGCGATCAGCGGCACAACATTGTAGACATTCTGTTTGTCAAGGACTTGGCCTTCGTGGACCCCGACGACTGCACGCCGCTACTCACCGTCACTCGCTTCTACAACCGGCCCTTGCACTGCGTCTTCAATGATACCAGGCTGGACACGGTGCTGGAGGAGTTTAAGAAGGGTGAGCAGTGGTCTATCTCCTCTCTCAGCTCCTTACCCTCTCAAAAATATTAATAAACATGTGAAGTTTCATATGATAGCAAAAACTCAAGGAAGGCCCCACCTTTTGGAGGCTATTTTCATTTCACTTTTCCTTACCTTCCTTGCAGCTGACTGAGCCCCAGCCTCTAACCTTTCACTTGGCTCACAAGACGCTCTATATTCCTCATTCATTCCCTTTCAGGATTTTTCAGGATCTAACAGTTGCCAGGTACTGTGCAGGTTGGACTCTGTGGATAGTCCTAGGAGGTCATTGGGTAGCTCCCCACCCAATACACGAAGATCCTTTACACCGTCCTGGAATAAGCAGTCTTCCTTTAAACTCTTCCCAGGGCTGGAAACACAATCTCCCAGGCAAATGAACTCCCTTGTTGGACAGCTCCAGCTGCTGATAATGTCTTTCTTACATGGAGCAGAAAGTTATGTCTCAGGAACTTCTCTCTGGGTCGTCTTTCTGTCCTTTGAATCACAAAGAGTAATAAGCCCCAGACTCCTCTAGTGGTTCTTTTCCCTATTTAACTTTCCCAGTACCTAGGTTGGATTAAAAATTGACCCAGCTTAAAAGCTGATTAAGGCAGCGAGGTCCTTGTACTTCTGGGAACCCGGGTCCCATAAGGAAGGGTTGATCTGGATGAGAGCAAATAGTCTGGTAAAGGGAACCACTAGAAAATTTGCATCTACAAATGAATGGGGTTTCCTTCAGAGTAGTCACCACTCCACCCCTGTCATGTCTATAGCATGTTTACTACTGTCTGGGGTTTGCCTTTAGAAACTGTCTTCTGGAGCTGAGTACAATTCACTCAAGAAAAATCAGCCTGTATTCTTTAGGATCCATCTTCTTGGGATTACACAGTTTGACTGGTTCTCCTAGTTACCCAGAAGGACACTTGATTGTTTTTGAAAATCAAATCTACCTTCAAGAGTCACCACTGAGTGCAGAAGACTATCTTACAGACCCTAAAAACAATTCCAGGAATGAGTTGAGAACAGTGACATGGTTAGAGTAAGTATAGAACCTTCTAGAAATGACCACTTTGAAGGAGGCATTCATCTGTACATATGAGTTAGCATGTTTAGTAAAAAAAACAAAAAAATCAATCCCCTGATTTTAGAATCAAGCTTCAAATGTAGATTCCCTGTGGTTAGCAGGAATCACATTTGGCATATCTTTTTTAAAGATTTTTTTTTTTTTTTGACAGTATCACAAGTAGGTGGAGAGGCAGGTAGAGGGAGAGGAGGAAGCAGGCTCCCCACTGAGCAGAAAGCCCGGGGGCTTGATCCCAGGACCCTGGGACCATGACCCGAGCCAAAGGCAGAGGCCTGAACCCACTGAGCCACCCAGGTGCCCCATATTTGGCATATCTTGACATATCTTTTTGTTTATCAAAAATTCAGTCTCCTTACTTTATCATCACAGGTGCTCTTTAGGACTTTCATACAATGAGAAAACTTGGGTCTTCCTCCTGCCACAATTTTTTTAGACAAGTAATATTGTGTTAAGTATCAAAGTGTAGCCTGAAGGGGGAGAGGGTGTTGAAAACCTATTTTCAGTCAAAGCTGTAGACTTCCTATTGGTATCATGAGAAGGGGAGGGAAATGTGTACATATTACAGCTGTTTTAGCCCAATCTGGGCTACTATTTCACCCTCTTCATCTGTCTCCTCCAAGTCCTTGCATGACTCATTCTCACTGTACCCTTAGGTTCATTCATCCACTCTTAGAATTATTCTTACATGTTTTAAGACTCCTACAGAAAGGAGTCTTGGATCTGGGCAAAAAAAACTGTGCAAATCTATATATTAGTTTGCAAAAACTACCATAACAAATCCCATAAACTGAGCAGCTTAAACAACGTAAGTTTATTTCCTCATAGTTCTAGAATCTGGAATTCTAAGATCAAGGTGTGGGCAGGTTTGGTTTCTTCTGAGGACTCTCTTTTTGGCTTGCAGATGGCTGCCTTCTCTCTGCATCCATCCACTGTCATCCTTCAGTGTGTGTGAGCTCATTCCTGGAATCTCTGTGGTTCTAAGCATTTCTTCTTTTATAAAGACATCAGTCAGGGGACTCCTGGGTGGCTCAGTTGGTTAAGCGGCTGCCTTCGGCTCAGGTCATGATCCCGGCGTCCTGGGATCGAGTCCCACATCAGGCTCCTTGCTCCGCGGGGAGCCTGCTTCTCCCTCTGCCTCTGCCTGCCACTCTGTCTGCCTGTGCTCGCTCGCTCTCTCTCTGACAAATAAATAAATTAAAAAAAAAAAAAAAGACATCAGTCAGGTTGGATTGGGGCCCACCTTATCAGCCTGATTCTGACATAACTATCCCTTAAACATGATAGTTAAGGCAGAGTGCAGTTAAGATAGTATATCATTGTCATGTGCTACTGGAGGACATTTTTCATGAAACTCCTGTAAACTCATTCATTCATTCATTCATTTACTATTTATTTTATTATCTATGGAGTAGGCAATAGGCAAGACAATAACAGTGCCCTTAGAAAGTTAACAGTTAAAAAAAAAAAAAAAGAAAGTTAACAGTTTACAAGGATGTACCATGTCAGAAAAAGAACAGTCCTCAAGCAGGAATTGTGTCTCACTAACCTTTGTATCCCTAGCACCCTGCATATAGTAGGCTGCCCAAAAAAGTCAGTACTGATCTGAAATGAGCCGTGCTGCAGAATGTCTAAATCTTGTCTGAAAAAGGCTTGTCAGTGTTCTATCAGCAGTTAGTTTGTACTTACATTGCTAAAGAGAAGCTGGGAGTTACAGTGCACACTATGCCAACGAAGAGATTTCCACATCTCTTCAGAGCCTTGCTCCTTACTTGTGGTGAGCTACTAAAACCAGCAGCATGGGCTTCACCTTGGACCTTGGTAGATATGTAGAATTTCCTACCTCATTTTAAATCCACTGAATGAAAATCTGCACTTTAATAAGCCCCCAGGGGACTCATATGTACATTAAAGTCTGAGAAGCACTGCCTCCAGAGAACCCTTATTAATAGTGATTGGTAGATTTACTTAGAATAAATACAAGGAATAAGTATCAAGTTGAGTGTTCTCTGGCTTCATGCCATATAACACGGTCATGTGCTAAACACGTGTTTGCACCATAGATTAGGAAAGGAAAGCTGCTTTGAGCTACTTTTCTTTACCCTTAAAGTCATAAAAGCCCTTCTGTTTCCCTCACTTCTTTGCATTTCAAGTAACTTAACTAAGCAAACCCCTTAGGAGGTAGGGGAGGAAAATGACAAATAGGAACAACAATTACCATTAATTGAGCCGACAGCTCTGATAGGCACCCTGCCAGGCCCTTTACATACTCACAATGACCTTCCTGGGTGGGCATTATCAACTCCATTTTATACTAAAAGAAGAAACTAAAGCTTAGTTCCATTACTTGACTTAGTCAACTCCCCACAGTTGATAACTGAATTGTGATTTGACCTAAATGGGCAGGACCCCAGAACCTGTTCTTTTGCCACTACACCAGTCAGTCACATTCCATCCTCCACCCCGCAGGCTTCAAAGCCAGCCTTTCACCTCTGGCTTGCTGCCTCTGGCTAATTTGCCTCTAGTTTTCATAGATTAGAAATGGAGCTTTTATAATTACAGTGATTGCTAACATGTATATCGCCTTTTACAAAACATTTCTACTTATCTTCTCTTATCTGATCCATAAAACAACTCTGCAGTTACAGATGAGGACCCCAAGACCCAGAAAGGTTACTTGGCCTATCTAAGACCATCACCTAGCTAGTATTCCAAGGCCCAGATTCAAATCCAGGTCATGTGACTCCAAAGGTCTTATCCATATGGGATTTTACCACTATATTTCTTATGAACTCCAGGTCTTTAGAAATGGGGAAAAGGAAAAAGGTCTTTCTAGCTAGCATGCTAGCTTTACTAAAAGGAACAGTATTTATTCCCACTGGACTGTGAGCTCCTAAAAGGCAGACAATGAATCTTACTTATTTTGTATTCTCAGGACAAGCACAGTGGCCATCAATGCAAGGGGGATGAATAGAATATTTATTGAATGAATGGTTTTAAGTAGCTAATTTCTACTGTATTTTTTGTTTGAGTAAGGTGAACCCAAAGTATAGGATAATTAGTGTTGTTCCATTGACCATAACCAACCTCTCCTTTTCCCAGATTCTCTACCCTAGTCAGTGGTACCACTGCCCCTCCAGTCTCCAAGGTGAGAAAGCTCCCCTTCACCCCCCACCCTCATCCTACTAATCACTGTCTTAGTCTGCTTGGGCTGACATAACAAAATACCATGGACTAGCCAGCATAAACAGACATTTATATTCTCACAGTTCTGGAGGCCAGAAATCCAAGATGAAGGTTCCACCTGATTCGCTTTCCCATGAGAGCTCTCTTCCTGTCTTCTCACTACATTTTCATAATGGCGTTTCCCTCAGTACATGTCTATAGAGAGTGCAAGTTCTGGTCTCTCTTCCTCTTACAAAGACAGCAATCCTCTTGGTTTAGGGTCCCACCCTTATGAACTTATCTAACTTAAATTACTTCCTTAGACACCCCACTGGGGAGTGAGGGTTAGTGCTTCAACATATGAATTTGGGACGGGGTAGAGAGACATTCAGACCCTAACAATCACCAAAGTCTGCCAAAAATTTGCCAAAATTGCATCTAAAATATTTCTTGAATCTGTATATGATAGAGTCCACTAATTCTTTCACTTAGGTGAGTCATGGAGTTTATTCAAGAAATAGTTACTGTGTACCTATTGTTTAGGCACCGCAGAGAACATACAACGATCCTCCGTGTCTGCACAGAGCTTTCATTCCAGTGGGAGAGACTAAAATTAAACAGATGAGATAGTGATTAAGAACAGAAGCTTTGCTGCCAGACTGTCCGAACTACATGCTGGCCTTGGGACAGTTACTTAACTGTTTTGTTACTTGTAAAATGAGGATAATAATGGTATTTACTCATAGGGTTGGTTGAAATAATAAGATACTATTGCATTATACTGCTTATTTAGTAATTGTCATTATAAATGCTAAATAAATGTTCGCTAAGATTCTTAAATACAAACACAAACTCTTGTGCAAATGCCTCCTAAGAAACTCCGCTTTATCCAATTTTTGTCTCCCTCAAATCTGTCCTCTCCCTTGCCACTAAAATACTCTCTGGTGAGGTCATCCCCTGCTTAAAACCCTCCTGCACTCCCCACACTGCCTGCAGGATAAAGTCTAAGCTGTGCTCTCCTGACCTGCTCCCTGCCCTCCCCTCCAGGCTTATCCCTCACAGCTTCCTACCACAGTTGGGGCAACATTGAATTTCATGGCCATACTGCTATAGCTTGTCTTTGTCCCTTTACTGTTTCTTGCCTTTGTCCCTTTCCTCAGGCCATACTCTTTGTCAGGAATATGCATTGCCTGATTAGTCCCTACTCCAGCTCCTCCTCTAACACTCAGCACTGGGGCCACCTCTTCTGAGAAGCTATTCCTGTAAACCCCAGTTTGAGCCAACAGTACTTGTCCCATATCTCTCTTATTGAATTAACAGGTTGCATGATTGGTTTTTGCTTATTAGTGCCACTCACCCACATAATGAGCCAAGACTATCTTATCTGTCTTTGTAGCTGTAGCACCTAACAATGGATAGAGCCCTTGCTAAGTTTTCAGTAAATGTTTGCTGAATGACTAAATGAATAACTGGAGGAGTTATACTTTAACAGAAAGGATCTGAACAGATTTGTAGTAAATGCATCATTAATGATCTCAGCCAATCATTGTGGACCATGCAGGACAAAGGCAAATTTTAAGTGTTAGAAGAAAAGTGTTGCATATATGGCTTCTCTACTTTTTTAGGTATATCTGTTTATTGTAACAATTATTTATCCCTTGTCATGTTGAAAGCAATGTGCTAAGAGTTGGATGTATGAGACACAGTCCCTGCTCCCAAAGAGCCTACAGCCTGATAGAAGAATGTTCCCTTTTGAAAAGCTAGGAGACAGGCTGGACTCACCTTTCTCCAACCCTACCCCCCACTTCAGTAACATTATAGTTTACAAGTCATGTTTTAGCATGGAGCATGTGGATAAGACAGACCTGTATATAAATCATTAAAACAAGAGTGATAAATAGAAATATAAAAATGCAATGAGAACATGGAGAAGAGAGTGACTATGGTTAGGTTTTTTGGCTTTTATAAAAATTTTTTTTATTATTATTTATTTGACAGAGATCACAAGTAGGCAGAGAGGCAGACAGAGAGAGAGAGGGAAGCAGGCTCCCCGCTGAGCAGAGAGCCCGATGTGGGACTCGATCCCAGGACCCTGAGATCATGACCTGAGCCGAAGGCAGCGGCTTAACCCACTGAGCCACCCAGGCGCCCGGCTTTTATAAAATTTTTACGGAAGTTTGTACGTTTCTATACTACATTACAACTTACAAAAAACATTTGTAAGTTTTCATTACAGAAAACTGAAAAATATAGAACAGTAGACAAAGCATGGAAATCACCTGAAGGTAATCATCCCACTATCCTGAAGTAATAACTCCTAATATTTTGTCATATTAAAAAATATAGCACCCATAGTAACAACCTTAATCAAATTCTTAAAAAGAAAATAAACAGAAAAAACCCTGGTCTTGCCTTCCTCCATTAATAAAATATCCCATTCTAATCCCAAGAGTGATTTTTTTTTAATATGATGATAATTATTTTCACTCTAGTCTCCTTGGGAGTGAGTCCCATAATTTGGGAAGACTAATTTATCAAATGGAGCCCTAAAGATTTGTCAAACTTAATTTCTACAGTTTACTCCGTTTATTGGATTATTTTTAGGAGAAAACCAACCCTATGCAGAGAACAGGGAGAAGGAATAAAGCTTAGGTCTGAAGCCAATGGCCTCTGGGTGCTATTGCTCCAATATTTAACAGTTAAATAAATTGGCTTTGCCAGGTTAGTAACACCATCTTCCTAAACAAAAGACCTCATCATGCATATAATGTTGGATTATTCTGTCTATAGACCAGCATAGCTATAAGATAGCTTATTGCAGTTTTCCTACTCAGTCTTTGATCATTCATTGATTCCTTCATTTATTCAGTAAATATTGAACTCCTGCTTTAGACCAGGCACTGTACTAGGCCTTGGGAATACAGTGGTGAACAAGACAGACAGACAGGAGCTGAAAAAGTATCTTCTTCAATCTTTGGTTCTACTTCATGTGATCTGTTGCTTAAAAGTCATCCAGCTTGCCAATAAGTGCTCCTGGCACAGACATACAATGTAACATTTTCACTGAGGAATAATCTGGTTGAAAAGTCAGGGTTTTGCTTTATCACTCCAAATTCTGGTGTGATATTTTAGCAGGAAGAATAATCATCCCGTTGCTTAATTCTATAAAAAGCTGCCGAAACATTAGTGCTACATTTTTTGTCTTTCATAAAAGAAAATGAAAAATTATTTCCACTCAAAGTTCTATTTCACTGATTTAATTAGATGTAATGTGTTTAAAAACGTTAAACGTGGCTGCCTAATAATTAGTCCACGTTAGAATGTTTACCTTCTAAATAGTATTTAGATTAAACAGTAAACGAAGCATAGCCCATCGTGTACAGGGAGACAGAATAAAAATGAACATGAAAAAGTAGAAATTATTAAATATACAAGGGATTAAATTGCCAATTTATATTTCTTTCTTTAGACATTTCTATTACGATTGTTGTAATACTGTTCTGAAATAATTTTCTTTTTCTCAGTCTGGCAAAAGAAATATGAGGTAACAATAGAATCGGAACTGGAAGGGGCACTGAAAAACCTGACAGAGAATCTAATTCACGCTTTCATTTTTAGATTTGGTTATCTTTTCAGGACATGACAGCCTTCATTGTCAGACTTTTTATCTAATCTAAATCCCACAGGCTGCAGTGAAATTCCATTGCCTCGTTTTATCATCCTTGGTGAGTCCTCTCTTATTTGAAGAATATAGTAGCTCACCTCAATTACATTTTTTAACAATCAGATACATTTGGTTGTGTTTCTGGACCCCTTAAAGCATTTGGGTATCAAGGTAGGGGGTGGTATCTGTGGATGATTCTAATATTTTCTTAAACTGGTTTACATCTAGGCCCAGTTTGGAGGTCCCTAGACCTTCCATAACATCTCTTCCAATTCTCTTTATTTTCTGCTGTCTGTTCCTTTCCAAACTGGGATTCTTCTCAATTCATTTTTCTTTCCTTTCTTTCTCCCTCCTCCCTCTCCCCTCTCCATCCATCCATCCCTTCCTCCCTCCCTCTCTTCCTCCTTCCCTCCCTTCGTTCCTTCCTTCCAAATGACATTATTCTGTGTCAGGCCTCTTGCTCTCCTGGTGCTTGCCATGCAGTAGCAAGTTCTACATTAACCAATAAATAATTATAAGTGGTAACAAGTGATTTGAAGAAAAGGTAGAGGGAGCCATGAGAGTATATAATAGGGGCCCTGACTTGGTCTTGTGGGTAAGGATAGATTCCTCCTCCTCCCCAAGTGATATTTGAGCTGAATCTTAAAGGGTAGCAAGAAGGAGTTTCCCAGGAGAAGAGCTTTCCAGGGGAAGGGAGCAGACATGCAAAGCTTTGAGGAAAGGGGGCCAGTGTGGGTGTCATGTGGGTTCCTGGGCCATTTTACATCCAGTAGGGAAAGTGCCATCTAGGCCAGCCAACCTTCCCTCTACTCTTACTGATTGTGTGGTCAGCTGAGTTCAGGAACTTTCACTGAGTGCATAGCTACTAGGGCTCTGGGAGATGGATGCAGATATAAATATGGAAAAGAGCCTGCCCTCCAGGAGCCTGAAAGCAGGAAGGGCCTTGATGGAAAGGGCTCTGAGCAGCCTGGTGGACAGGCAAGTGCATCCAGACATCTGTGGGGAAGGCCCAAGGGAGAAATTCCCTAGAAGGATCTGGGAAAACTTCTCTGAGGAAGTGAGAGAAGGATTCTGACAAGAAATTATGAAAGGAGACTGAACGAGAAGAATAAAGGCAGAAAGGAAGCCAACGCCAGCCACACTTGAATGCTGGCAAGGCAATGATCTTCATGCTGCTTTTCTTCCAGCAAAATAGGGAACTAGGCAGAATGAGATATTTGTCAAACATAATTTCTGTTCTCTCCAAAGGCCAAAGCTATATATTTTAACCATTTTTGGTGGTGATATTTCTAAAATGTTTTATGCCCATTCCTGCCTTCCTTAGGAAAGGATCCTAAATATAACTTTATCTTTTTCTTGATGACGCAGGAGGGTGGTCATGAGAATGTAGTTATTTTATGCTGTGTTATCAAGCCATTTGTTGTCTACTTTATTTTTTTCTGTCCTCTGGTTATCAGCTGCTAGTTCTCTCTGAGTCGGCCTCGAGCAAGCCCCTCCCCCCACCTCACTCCTCACAAAACCACTCTTTTCTGTGTGTCTTTCACAGCCTCTACTGAACTGAGAAATCAAGTAAATATGCATGTTGGGAATTGTGTGTCTGGTATACAGTAAGCTTCAATAAATATTTGGTGAATAAATGATTAATTAGGCTTTGACGGGGAGCCTAGGGCATGGGCTGGGTGTATGGACCTGGGGTAGTTCCTTCTGGGACCAGATTTAGAGCTGTGCAAATTCAGATCTCCAGATAATGGGTCGTTACTCTGCTATTTTTGCAGTGTTGCTTAGCAAGCCAAATTTCCAACCAGCTCAGTTCCTAGTGATTAACAACTATTTTTTCATGCCCTGGTGATAACTGGTTACCATGGTGTTCTGGGTGACACAGTTGGCTTTTCAATAACTGCCTTTTAGTGGCTCAAGAAATTTTTTTTTTTAAGAAATTTTTTTATGAGGAGTGTATTGATTATTCTTTTTTGGGGGTGAAGTAGAACAAGGTAATTACTACAAAGTAGAGCCTTTTTTTTTTTAAGATTTTATTTATTTATTTGACAGAGAGAGATCACAAGTAGGCAGAGAGGCAGGCAGAGAGAGGGGAAGCAGGCTCCCCGCTGAGCAGAGAAGCCCAATGTGGGGCTCGATCCCAGGACACTGGGATCATGACCTGAGCCGAAGGCAGAGGCTTTAACCCACTGAGCCACCCAGGCACCCCGAGCCTTTTTTTTAATAGAGAAAAGGACTATTTGGTCTTCCCAAATCAAGGTGGTGGCTACCGGACTGGTAAGTAGGGTAACATTTTTGTGTTTCTCTTCCTGATTTGATACAAAATAATTTGATTTGATTGTATATATAAAAAAGAAATCTAGCATGTGTCATGGTAAATGTCATGACACATGGTTTTTCTCATCTTATTCCAACAGAATTCTTCAATACTAAGAAATAAACATTAGGCGTTCACAACCCTTTGTAAACACAAGAGGCTATAACTGTGAGCCCTGTTAAAATTCTGGTGTATCATCACCAAGAATCATCCTATAAAACCAAACTGTTTTAATGTAGCCCAAAGTGTTTAGACTTCTAAAAGTAGAGAATTTTAGGGGTGCCTGGGTGGCTCAGTTGGATAAGTGTCTGACTTTTGACTTCTGCTCAGGTCATGATCTCAGGTGTGGAGCCTGCTTAAGATTCTCTTTCTCTCCCTCTGCACCTCCCCGCCCCCAAAGTAGAGAATTTTGCCAGAAAAGGCTCCTTGGAGGTTGCCTGGTCCCATCTTTTAGTTTTAAGGTGGAGGAAACTGAGGCACAGAAAAGACAAATAATAAAAATAGCAATGATAATCCCTTACAGTTAATCTTTACATTTGCAAAGAACTTCCCCAAACAGTTAACTCATTTTGTACCACCATGCATGTGAAGTCGGTAGCATTTTTTCCCTTATCGTATATGAGGCACCTGCAATCTGGAGACATGAGTGTCCTGCTCAATGTTAGTGACTAAGGCAGAATCAGAAGCCACATCTATGACTTGCTGCCTCAGGCCATGGAGCCACAGACCAAGTCCTGGACACGTGGGCTCAGATCCCACCTTCTTTGTTTACTAGTTGTGTACTAGGGCAGGTGATTCTACCACTCTGACTGAGGCTTATCTCCCTTCCCCAAATGCGAATAATGATACTATATTTTAAGTTTACTGCAAAGGCTAAGGATAATGCCTTTATACTATACCACATTCAGGACACTCCACCATTTGCCTCCTACCTTACTGATCTAATGATACCTATTGTATCTAGTTAATCATTTAGTGTAACAAGTGCATTCTCTGATCCAACCCATGTAAATGTGACTGGACATAATGAACAGAAGTGAGAGCTATTTACTTTGGACAGTGACTATTTCTGAGTCTCCATTTTCTCATTCATATCTTAGTAGTACCAGTCCCCATTTGGCAGAGATATGATGAAGACTAGAGGTTAATGTATGCACCAATAGGTATGGCAGTTACTCCTAGGACAAAAACTGGGAAATGGGGTGAATGTTGACCTGGGCTCACAGGAGTCAGCTTGGTTCAGATCAGAAACGGGGAGAATGCTGGAGTAGCTGTTGGCTATCTTTACCAGAATGAGAACTGTCAAAAGGATGGGTTTTAAGGTCACCTCCAGAGTCTGGCTTACTTAAATAGAGTCCCTGAGTGCCACATCTCTCTCCTCCCTGGGACTAGCCTAGTTTGGCCAGAGCTGCTGGACTGGCCCAGAACCGCATGATCTTTAGACAACTTAGGCGAGGCCTATTTGCCTTTCAGTGTCTTTCCTCATGTCTGAGGTTGGTTCATGGCCTGCAAAAGTCACCATCAGTCAAAGCTTAGCCAGATCACTCTGGGTCATCACAGCGATTTTTTTAAGCTAAGGATCCTGGTTATGTTTAGCCTGAACCTAGAGAGAGACAAACTAGCCCCACGGGCTGCCTCTAAGACCGGCCCTGAGTCTGAGAAGCCTGAAGCTCAAGGATCCAGTCTCATTTAGTTGTCTTGAAGCTTTCCCCAAACCCCAGGTGGGTGGGTCCTATTCAGTTCCCTGAGTTCAAATATTGGTTCTACCATTTATTAGCTGAGTATCCTTGGACCAATTATTGTTTGGGGAATAAACACAATCCATTTTGGTAGAGTAGTGGGAAAGAAGGCAAGGTATATACCGAAAAAACCATGGAGGCCTTTAATGATAGTGAGAAGACTTCAGAAATGATCCTTCCTGGTAACTGGTACATGTTACAGAAGTGGGGAATAAGCTCATGAATGCTGTTTGGGGGCAATCAGTCTGGTTTGGGTTGATAGAATGGATTGGAGCTGGAGAGACCAAAAGGAGGACTGGTTAGGATATTAGTGCAATTGTCCAAGATGTAATGAGGACATGGAAATTAAGGACTTTGCACTTGCAACTGGAATGGAGAAAACCTCTGAGATTTCATTACCTTCTAGACATTCCTTTTCAGGCTCCTTTACTGGTTTCTCCTACATCATATTCACTGATATATCCTCAAGCACTTGGAGCAGGGCCTACCCATATCAGGTGCTCAAGTATTTGTTGCATGAATGTTCTATGACCTCTAAATTTTGGAACACCCCAGGGCTCAGAAATGGATCTCTTTGTCTAGTCTCACCCCCGTGATTATTTTATTCATTCTCCCAAAGTTATAATCAACTCTGGACTTATAGTCCCAGCTTGTACTTGACATTCCACTTGGAGGTCTGAAAGGCATCCCAAACTTAAACTGTCCAAAACTGAGCTTCTGCTATGGGTGCCAAACTGACTCCTCGCGTAATATTTCCAAACTCTGTAAATTGCAATTTCATTCTTGTTGCTACTTGGGCCCAAACTTCTCTTTTGCTCTTGTCCCACATCCAATCCCTCATGTAGGCTCTGCTTTCAACAGGTCTAGAGATCCTGCTTACATCTCGCTACTTCCCCTGCTACCTCCCATCCAAGCCCCCATCCATCTCTCACTTAAATGACTACCAGAGCTTCATATGAGGTCTCTGTGCTTCCTTCCACCTCTGCCCACTTTGTATCCATTCTTAAGACAACAGCTAGAAAGAGTCTTTTAAAACAAAAGTCAGATCATATCACTCTTTTGTCAAAAAAACAAACATGCACACACAGAGACATGCACACAAGAAACTGTACAATGACTTCATCTCGCTCAAAGAACCAAGTCCTAACAAAGGCCTTCCAGGCTTTTTCACACACGCACCGGTTACCTCTTACTTCCCTGATCTCGACTCTTACTACTGTACTCTCCCACACCCAGAAGCCACCCTCCTGGCATCCTTGCTATTCCTTAAGCACACCAGTAATTCTAAGGACCTTTGCTTCTTGTTCTATTGCAAAAGTTGTCCCTGAGATACCCACAGGTCTCCCCACCCCACTGCCTTCAGATCTTTACTCAAATACCACCTTCTCGGGGAGTTCACCCTGCCCTCCCTTACCTAAAATTGTAACACTCACACACTTCCTCATTGCCTTTTCCTCTTAGAACTATGATGCAGATTTTACATATTTATCTGGCTTATTATCTCTCACCCCAAGTTACTAGAATGTAAGCTACAGAAGGGAAATGATTTTGTCCATTGTGTTTATTGCTGAATTTCTAGAACAGTGCTTGGTACATAGTAGGCACTTAATAAATACTTCTTGATAAAATGAAGGAAGAAAAGAGGAATTGCAAGCATGTGGGGATTTTGTTTCCTAGTAGGAACAAAGGAAAAGAAAATAAAAAGTAACTTCTGAGTGATGACTCTGGGTAACTAGAAGGTTGATAGTGCCACTTACTATAGTGAAGGGGCAAGAAGAACAAGGATAGTGGCCCTTGAAAATCATATGATCCTATTGTGATAAGTGATTTTGACAAGACAAGGAGACTACTTGGGCAAAATGTTTAAAACAGGATGGGAGAGGAGTGCATGGGTGGCTCAGTCGTTAAGCGTCTGCCTTTGGCTCAGGTCATGATCTGGACTGAGCACCACATCAGGCTCCCTGCTCAACAGGGAGTCTGCTTCTCCTTTCCCACTCCTCCTACTTGTATCCCCTCTCTTGCGGTATCTCTGTCTTTCAAATAAATAATAAAATCTATTAAAAAAAAAAAAACCAGGATGGGAGGTCAAACTAGACATGGACACTGGCATATAAATTTAGTCCTCGGGGCGAGGTAGGGGTGATATTTAAAGTGATGGGCTCTGCTGGGATCTGTAATCAAGAAAAGGGCAGCAGAGGATCAAGGACTGGAGAAGAGGCTCTTAACTGTACAGTAGAGTCACCTGAAGAAGCTTTAAACATCCCAGTGCCTGGACTGTACCCCAGGCCAGTTAGATCAGAACTTCTGCAAGTGGCACACAGGTAATCAACAGGTTTTAAAGCTCCCCAGGTGACTCCCACTTGCAGCCAGGGTTGAGAATCTGAGCTAGAGCCTTTGAGATGTATTTACCTTTAGGTGAGGTTGAAGGAATCCACAGTGGAAACAGAAACATGTCAGTCATAAGGCTGGGAAGAAAACTAGGGTCCTGACCAGTTCTCAGACCCAGATGTGCATAAGAACCACCTGGAAATCCTGAGGACATGCAGATTCTGACTCAGATGGCAGGGATGGGCTGAGCTGCCACGGCTCTCACGAGCCTCCCAGTAATGCCAAGTCTTCGTCTGTGAGCTCCACGTGGAATAGCAGGTGTCAGAAGTAGTGCTTCTCAAACTTCAGTGTGCGTAAGAGTCACCTGGGATATCACTGAAACAGCTATCTGGGCCGCACCTCCCCACCAAGTCAGAGGTGGCACCTGAGAACCGGCATTTTGAACAAGTGCCCAGGTGAGGTTCAGTGCTGCTGCTCCCAGGAACACACTGGAGTTCAGACACTCTGGGGTAGAGGTCTCCCAAGACCAAAGTAAGAAAGAAGAGGCACTCAGTGTCGCCTACTAAATGAGTAAGAGATGTTGCAGGGACACCAGGGAGAATAAAAAGAAAACAAATGTCAATGTATTTTACAAGGTGAAGGTCATAAGAGAGGCAAAGCCCATAAAAACCATAAAATGATTTCTGCTTTCCTTAGTTCTCTGTTTCCAAGCAATTATGCTTTTGTCTTAGCTTCTAAATTTTATCTTGGGAACAGTTACCTCAGCAAAGTGCTGTAGCTATTTTTGAAAGAGAAAGGAAGCAAATCAACTATTTGCCCTCTTTTTTTTTTTTCAAGGCATATGCTAACAGAGGCCTTAGGAGGTCTTCTCTGTGATGTGCCTAAACCATCTAGATGCTATATTTATTGAAAACCCTTAGGGAATATTTCCACTTCTTCCAACACTGAAATATAGTTGTGGTATTGCCACCTCTTACTGACTTTGTCTCTTTAAAGCAAGGTTTCTAAACTCAGCACTGTTGATATTCCTTGTTGTGGGGCTGTCTTGGGCATTGTAGGATGCTCTAATGTATCCCATTAGATTGCAGTAGCATTCCCCACCCCAAGTGTGAAAACCCAAATTTGTCTCCAGGCATTGTCAAATGTCCCCTGGGGGGTTGGGGGTGGGCAGTGAATCAACCCAGTTGAGAACCATTGCTTTAAAAGCAATGCTTGAAAACCTAGTTGCCCTTCTAAGAAATGTGACGTGCAGTTTGGGTGTGTTAATGCCTGTGGTGATGAGATAGGCTACTTCCAGAAACCAGTACTAGAACCATCCTTTGGATTTGGGGGACAAGAGAAGTGACTGGTTTGATTTTCAGTAGTGGGAAATTTTATTGATCTGAATGAGACATACCAAGAACCTAACCTATAGTGCAGTACCTCAAGCTTGTCTCAGAGGTGATTGGTACAAAAGCTATAAGAAACCCCTTTTCAAGTGCAGCGTTAAACAGTCAACACTCACTCTCTGTCCAGTGTCAAACCAAATGCCATAGCCACCAGCACATATGAGGGAGCACACACATCAGCTTGCTACTGCAGCTACCCTTTGTTCCAGGAGGTTCTTTTCTGTCTTAAGTACTTAGCATCTGGCAACTTAAACCAGGTGTACCAAAGGGACCAGGATTTTACTAGACATCTCAGTGCTTGTTTTTCTTCCTCATTAGTAAGTCATCCAACAAATAACCAGAGTGCCAGAGACTACCCATAAACCAGTGGTTTTCAAACTTTAGCTTACATCTAAACTAGCTGTTGAGCTTATTAAAATCATATATCACTGGGCACAACCCCTGAGATTCTGATTTACTAGGGGTGGGGTAGGCCCTGAGAATTAGCATTTCTAACTAGTTCTCTAGTGATGCTGATGCTGCTGGTCCAGGGAGCACACTTTGAGAACCATGACTGTAAACCAACTAGTAGTTCTCAGCCTTGACTGAGCATTAGCATCCCCTGGGGAATGTTCTAAACTATTGATGCCATAGCCCCACCCCAAATGGTTGACATCAGGATCTCTGGGTGTGGGATCCAGTCTTTATTTTTTTCTTTAAGATTTTATTTATTTATTTGATAGAGATCACAAGTAGTCAGAGAGGCAGGCAGAGAGAGAGGAGGAAGCAGGCTCCCCGCCAAGTAGAGAGCCCGATGTGGGGCTCGATCCCAGGACCCTGAGACCATGACCCGAGCCGAAGGTAGAGGCTTTAACCCACTGAGCCACCCAGGCACCCTGGGATCCAGTCTTTAGAACATCAAAGCTTCTCAGATGATCCTACCACCGTACCTCCAGTGTTGTCAACCATTGAACTAGTGAAATGTATTCCAAGGGATTGGCCTTAGAGGGTCTTACGTTTAATTGAGGGCTATAATATGACTTAATCCCAGATAGGTGGGATAGACTGACCCCATTGAGAACTGAGTTCCAATCAAAACCATCCTAATGCTGTGGTCCAAGCAAGACTCTGGCCATAGGAATGTCTTCTCTACTTTGTGTGGACAGCATTAAAGTTAGAGACTCTAAATCAGAGGCTGAGAGAAATTAGTCCAGGCTGGAGGGAAGCAAACCAAGGCTTAAGGAGCTCACAGCTGCTAGATGCCAGGAAAGGCATGTTGGCAAGTCAAACCATCAGGACAGAGTTGGGGCTTCTGCTGAGACTGGACACCAGGAACATGGCAGGGATTCAAAGCAGAGGACAGAGTGTCTGTAGTTACCAGTTCAAAAGGAGAACACCAGTAAACCCAGAATAAAATATACTCTTTACAACAGAGACAAATGTAGCCTTAACTTTTAGAAAGTACATTGCCATAAAATCCCCTGTGTCTGGATCATTCAACTCAGCTCCCAAATTTCCCATCTGTTGGTGTTCAGTGCCATAGTAGTGTGGTCCAGGGACATAGTACCTCATAAAGCAGTAGCATTCACAAGTTTTCTATGTAAAACATTACCTCTTGCCTCATTATGTCTTAAAGAGATATTTGTTCTTAGATTCTTTCTTCCCAGCTGCAACAAACCCTCATCCCTGCTTGCCTTCTCCACCACTACAGAAACTGACAAGATGGTGCCCTCTCCCCTGTTCCTATTCTCCTGATGGCCGCGCCTCTGTCTGCTTTTGGTCTCTGCCACATCCTAGAGCACAAAATGACAAGTGCTCTAAACTAGCATTTGACCAGCATCACCACCTGTGTCCAAACCAGTATGGCTCTTGTATTTCAACCTATTCTCTTTTAATGAAACCAGTCCTATTTTTACTCACCCATTGACTTCCTGCTCATTCAAGCACTGGTTCTCTTTTTTTTTTTTCCAATTGGCTTTAATAACAACTTTATTGAGATAAAATTCAAATGCCATAAAATTCACCCTTTTAAGGTATACAATTCAGTGGGCCATCAATTGTGCAACCATCACTATCCAATTCTGGAACATTTCATCACTCCAAAAGAAACCCCACAGTTTTTCCCCATCCCCTTCTTCCCTTAGCTCCTGGCAATCACTAATCTACTTTCTTTCTGTATAGATTAGCCTATTCTGGACATTTCATGTAAATGGAATCATATAAGGTGTGTCTTCTTGGGCCTAGCTTCTTTCATTCAGTATAATATTTTCAAAAGTTTGTCTGTGTTGTAGCATGTACCCCTACTTCATTCCCTTTTTATGGCCAGATAATATTGCATTGTCTGGATATACCACGTATTATTAATCCTTTCATCAGTTGATGCCCTTTTGGATTGTTTTGACGGTTTAGCTATGAAGAATAATATGAACCTTAAAAAAAAAAGTAATATGAACCTTTCTGTACACATTTTGGGGAGGACATATGCTTTCAGTTTGCATAGGTGTTTACTGAAGTATGGGTATACACCCATATATGGATTTGGTAGAATTGCTGAATCATTTGATAAATTACGTTTAATATTTTGAAAAACCACCAAACTTTTCCAAAGCAGGTAACTCATTTTATAATCCCACCAACAATGTCTAAGGGTTCCAGTTTATCCACATCCATATCAACATTTGTTACTAACTTTTTTATTATAGCTATTCTGGTGGGTGTGACATGGTATCTCCTTAGAGTTTTGATTTGCATTTCCCTAATGACGAAGATGCTAAGCATCTCTTTGTGTGCTTATTGGCCACTTGTATATCTTCCTCAATAACTGTCTAGTTCCATTTTTTTGCCCACTTTTTAATTGAGTTGTGTTTTTATGAGTTGTAAATTTTCTTTGTATATGCTGCATATAAGCTCCCTATCAGATATAGGATTTGCTGGTAGTCCGTTAAATACGTTCTCAAAGCATTCTAAAGTCCGGTTGATCTATTTTTTTCTTGGTTGCTTGTGCTTGTGGTGTCTTATAAATATAATATATAAAATATAAAAAACATAAATATAGAAAATATAAAAAAATATTTTCTACTCCAAGGTCACAAAGATATACTCCTATGTTTTCTTCTTCTTTTTTTTTTTTTCCTATGTTTTCTTCTAAGAGTTTTATAGTTTTCACTCATACATTTAGGCATTTGATCCATTTTGAGTTAACTTTTGTGTACAGTGCGAGGTAGGCATCCAGCTTCATTCTTTTGCATATGGATATCCATTTGTCACCCACTAACTATGGAGCTCTTACTCTGGGCCATGTGCTATGCTTAGATTCTGGGGAAATGGAGGTTAAGTAGAACATAGCTGTTGCCCCTCAGAGAGCTTGCCATTATAGGAGGGGAAATCACAATAGTGTGGTGAAATTATGCCTAGCTCCTGAAGAAGATATAGCAAATTGTAGCTGTGATGATGATACTGATGATGATAATAAGAATAATGGCTATTATTATTGTTATAAATGCCAAAGAGAGATCTGTACAAAGTGCTGTGGTGGGAAGGAGTGACTATATTGTCCATGTCTCAAGACTGGCTTCACTGGGAGCCAACCCCAACCCCTCGGAGGCCTAGAGGGGTACAGGGAGATGGGTCTCTTAAAGGGCAACCTTTTTGAGAGAAGATGGACCTCAGGTTTGTGTGTCATGAGCACAGCTGGTTTCTGATGTTATGTGATTTCTGATTCCTATTTTAGTCTGTACCCAAGAAAGAACAACTTCCTTCATTTGTCTGGTAGATCTCTGTAGGCATTTGAGGAGATCAGAAAGGCTGATTGTGAATTACAAAATATTTCTAATAGATTATGTAAGTGTATTGTCTTGAATATTATACAATTAGGACTTAACATCTCTATTCCCTGGTGCTCACAGAGTGGACATCCTCAAACTGACCTTATGAAGTGTAGATCAATGTTGATTTTCACACAGAGGGTATGGCCCTCTGTGAAGCATCATAAAATGTTCATTTATTTAATCCCATTACATGAACTAATCTCTTAGTGGCAGAAATATGGCTCTATTATATATATTCCGAGCTCCACACTATAGAAATTATCCAATTGCAGAAAATAATTTTAAGAAATCACTTCTCCAAGACTTCTGTTATACTAGTCTTTTGTCATCTGTTAGCACATGTTAGCAGGAAAGTGAGAACAGGTGCCATAAGTTTTAGAACAATGCGTTGAGGAAAAACCCTTTAAACTGAGCACATTCTAACAATTAACATAATCTAATTTAAGCTACAAAATACAGTTGCAGTTGTTTCAAAGAAGGATAATTTTAGAACCACTGATGTAGAGTTTAAATTTTAACTTAAATACATTGTATTTTATCAAAAAATAAAGGTTTTAGTATCTGGTTTTAATATCATCTATTGTATCTACTATGGATGTTCGTTCATTTTAGTTCAGTTCATCAGGCACGTATTTGGCCTCCTGTTATATGAGAGTACCCTATCTTAGTGTATATCCTGAAGGAGCTTATGGCCTAAGGAAGAAACATTGTCCAGTAGATGATACACACACTGCTAGTTAGAGAAGCAGCAAATTGGGACAAATGCTGTAATGGAGTTATCACGGGTTTTGAAACACAGGCAAGGAGAGATTGGTTCAGATTCAGAATGAGGCAAATCTGGTAGGACTTTCTTGAGGATCTGGCCCCTGAGCTGGAACTTGAAGAGTGGAGATGGAGTGGGAGGGGCTGGAGGGCACAAAGCCTTAGAAAGTACACATGGACAACGTCGGGGAGGTGAAGGTAACATGGCACACCTGGCGTATTGAATGAGCAGGGGATGGAGCAGGCCATTTTACGGTCTTGATAATACCAAACCCATGAGTCTCAATTTGATTCTGTGCATATTATGGACACTTTGAGGGTTTTTGAGCAGGCCAGTGGAATGATCAGACCAGTCAGGAGATAGTCAAAGGACGGGATGAAGGTGGAAAAGAAAGGAGAGACCATTCTTGAATGAGACAAATCCCATCTTTCCAATTAAAATTCCCAATGGGTACCTATCCTGTGATTTGAAGTATCTGATACAGAGGTTCACATGTATAATTTTAATGGTTAATTATGTCTCCAGCAAGCTGACTACTCCTTTTTACTCTGATATTTTTAGCAATGGCCAAGCTTATAATGGGTAACACTGATAAAGCATGAACTTCCGTTTTTTTCCCCCCTTTTTTTTTTCAGGCAAGAATAACTTCTAAGTCAGTACCCTAGATTTTTCCCCTTTAATGTCTCTCACCCAAGGAAAAGAACCACCCACATTTGCATTTTAGAAATAGGAACAGGAAATGTGTTCATCAGCAGATGGAAACAAAACGAAGGTGAAGCAGGATTGCAAGACTGTTCGGTAAGACTCAGTCCCCACTTTAGGACTGAGTCCAGTAACCTAGGTTTGCAGTCCAGCTGTGCCACTTCCAGCTTATGTAACTTTAGACATGTTACTTAACTCATTTGTGCCTCAGTCCTTTCATCTATAAAATGGGGATAATAATAGTACTTGTCTCAGGTTGTTACAAGGATTAGATGAGTCGGTACACACAAAGCCCTCCAAATAGTGCCTGACTCACAATGAGAGTTCAGTACACATTAACTATTATTATTCAGTTGTTGGACAATAAAGATTCCTGCCTGCCTGTGACCACTGTAGTTTACAAAGCACGTTCACGCACCCTCTAGGTCATCTGAGCCCCACAGTGACTATGGCTATTGGTAATCCTAGTTGCCATTACTGCTCACAAACCACCCCAAAACTTAACAAGCATAAAGCGACAACCATTCTGTGATGCTCACAGATTCTTTGAGTCGGAATTTGGATGAGGTCCAGCAGGACTTGCTTATCTGTTTGGCAGCATCTGTGCCTGCAGCCGGAGAAGGCTGAAGCAGCTGGGGAGGCCTCCAGCGGGTGGGGCTGGATCAGCTGAGGTTGCAGATCCGCTGCCAACACAGCTTCTCCCACTCACCTGTGTGGCAGTGTGGTGGGATGGCTGGAAGGCCAGGCTCAGCTGGAACTGTCACCTCAGCACTTAGACTTGCATGTGCCTCTCCATCATGGTGCTCTCAGACTTCTTGGAGCATTTCTCTAGCAGAAGCCGCATGCCTTTTGTGACCTAGCCTCAGAAGCATCCATGCAGACGCATCCCTGGCCTCTGTTGGTTAAAGCAGTCACAGGTCCGCCCAGACTCAAGGGAAGGAACTATAAACCACACCTTTCAGTAGGACGTGTATCAAAGAATTGGGGGCCAAGTTATAAAATCACCATACTGGTATTATTCCCTAATTCTAGATGAGAAAACAGAGACTCAGTAGAGGTTAAACGATTTGCCTAGGGTCATTTGCACAGAGAGTAACTGGGATAGTTATGGGGGAAATTTGGAGGAGGGAAAAAGACTGCTAACCTACTTCCTTTGATTCCAAATTCTCATTCTTTCAATTAAATTATTCATCCTCGGGGCACCTGGGTGGCTCAGTGGGTTAACCCTCTGCCTTCGGTTCAGGTCATGATCTCAGGGTCCTGGGATTGAGCCCCACATCGGGCTCTCTGCTCAGCAGGGAGCCTGCTCCCCCTTCCCCTCTGCCTGCCTCTCTGCCTACTTGTGATCTCTCTGTCAAATAAAAAAAAAAATTATTCATCCTCCTTCAGCTTAGATGTACTTGTTAATATGTGAAAGCTAAAGGAAAAAAGTTAACTGGCTTTGTGTTTATTAGGTAATTAGTCTCTCTAGAAAAGAAAGAGATATAAAAGTATAAGGTTTGGATGTACCCGGGTGGCTCAGTCGGTTAAGCATCTGCCTTTGGCTCAGGTCATGATCTCAGGGTCTTGGGATCAAGCCCCACATTTGGCTCCCTGCTCAGCAGGGAGTCTGCTTCTCCCTCTCCCTCTGCCCCTCCTTCTGATTGCTCGTGTTCTCTCTCGCTCTCAAATAAGTAAATAAAATCTTTTTTTAAAAAAGCATGAGCTTTGCATTTGTAGGAGCTTATACACAAACTTCATATTTTAAGGAGGTCCTAAGATGAGTTCAGTCCCAAGATTAGCCACAGAGCAACTTTGTATAATTTTCTCCTAAGGAAATATTTCTAAAAATATTCCAGATCCTTAACTGGAACTTGGTTTGTTCTCTAGGAAAATCTCACCTGGCCATTGTCCAGCGGGTGAACAATGAGGGAGAAGGAGACCCCTTCTATGAGGTGATGGGAATTGTCACCCTGGAGGACATCATAGAGGAGATCATTAAGTCAGAGATCCTGGATGAAACTGACCTCTACAGTAAGTACATGGCCTTGGCTCCTGTCCAAGGTCATCCCATTTCTTTTGAGATTCTCAGAACTGGCTTAGTTTGACATCTGTGTGAAAGGATGTTGGGACAAGCCAATGCATTGCCAAGTCAGCCCCCAAATGTTAGGTGCTGGCACGGCAAGATACCCCGGCTTGAGTCACTCTGAGTCACTGAGAACATGCTAGCTAAATGTTTGTCAGGAGGGAACCTGTGGGAACCAAGCCAAGAGTGAAAAGGAGACCTCCTGGCCTTAGGATGGAAAAGGAAGTAAAAGACAGTAAATGTGCCTCGGGTGGCCACTCTGCCCTTGTTTCCCTCCCTCCCCCCACCCCATGTAGGTTTGTTTTGCTTTTGTCTCTTCATCCATCTAAATGCAGACCCCAGCTGTCCCTGGGGTTGCCCTCACAGTCGGCCCACACCACAGCACCAGCACGCGGCAGGGACCAACGTGAGACTGCCCACACACAACCTAAGCCAAAGCCTTAAATACCCCCTTCGATGCTACTCCTCTCCCTCACGCTTTCCAGCCCTACAGCCGGGTTTCTCATTCTCCCTTCCTACCCCTGCCCTCCTACCCACACCCTCTCTCAAGAACAATATGGACTCTATGCAGACAGGGACTGCTTTCGGTTACTGAGCCTTATCAAAGCTTTGCTTGCAAACATTACAAAGGCTTGCTTTGTCTGTGGGATGAGAGTGTTATCTAAATCTATGGGAGTCCCTAGGCCAGGAAGTGTTTCCTCCTCTGAATTTCACTTCTTGAGACAGCAGTCCCTTTTCCCTACCTCAGATAACTCATTCCATCAAGACCCCTGTCCTTAGTTTGCTAGAAGCAGCCATTCAGAAACCAGCTCCCAGTACATAGAACTTTAATGCTGGAAGGCAGTGAGTGGTGCAGAAAGACTGCCGTCCCTTTAGAAGAGATCAAACCCCAAAGATGGATCAGGCCCTGACAAAATACTGTAAGAGTGTCACAGTATCTGGTATTGCTCTGATATCCTGGCCAGGCCCAATTTCTTCAAACAGGGGTTAACCTCTACACCCCACCCCCATTTCCTTCTTCCCCCACCTCTGCCCACGCTCTGATTTAGAATTCCCATCTATCTCCGTAGATCTGTTGGGGAAGATCACACTACACTGTTCATGGCTGATAGTAGCGATGGTAGTCTAAATGAGCATGCTCTCAGTGAATCTTGGAACACTGAAAAAATTTTAAATAAATAAATGTGCTCCCCCTCCAGCATTTAACCACCTTAATGCTCCAAATACTCACTATTAAAATAATAGGAATGAAGAGGGAAATGAGGAATGGTTCTCCAATGATGAAATGTTAAGTGGCATTCTGGTAGAGGAGGGAGAGGGGATATTTAGGCAAATGTCCTATAAAGCAGAGGGCTGCTCACCAGTGAGAGCAAAAGAATTGATCCCACACATGTATCTGCTGCTCTCTTGCTGAGCAATCCTCTTTCTGAAGGAGAGGATTAGGGCTTTCCCACCCTTATAAATAAGCTGCTGGTATGATTCCTTAAGAGCTGTGAGAAGGCCAAGGAGCCAGGAATACAGTGTTTCTTCTCACTTGACCCTGACCCACAGGACAGCTGGGTCTGCCTCTTGCCACTGTTGCTACCTGAGCAAAAGGGGTGTTAAAGCAGCAGCTCAGAGTCCAAGATAGACCCACAAGACCTCAGTACCATAGAAGGGCACCTTCTGTCCTCTAGAGGGAAACCCAAACAGTGGGGCTGAAGTGAGCTCCAAAACGAGAAGGAGAATACCAGGGTGCCGCTTCCAGTCGGCGAACGGGAGAAGAATGAGGCACAAACAAGTCGGCTGCAAGAGATTGGGAGCAGGGGACAACAGTCGAAAAGACTGCTGCCCCGAGCAACTCCATAGTCTCGCTTTTATTAGATAGAAACAATAGTCCACAGCAGAGTCGATGAAGGTCAAACGTTAGTCATATGCCTTGTAGATAAACAAGAAGGAGGGCAAAACATGTCTGTACAAGTAGTATAAAGTTTATAGTTGAACAAGCACATTCAAAGGACTTATCTAAGTAGCCACAGGTGCTCGGGGGGGGGGGGGGGAGTGGGGGGGGTAGGGGAGGTAACAGAAAAATGAAGCAGGCGGCGTTCGCCCAGAGCGGGCCGGGTGTCCCCAGCAGCTCAGCTTCAAGGCCGTATAGCGTCCTCTCCCCCAGAGGCCTGTTGCAGTATCTGTTTTTCTTAAGGCTGTATCTAAATGTGCTTGGTAACTAGTAAAATTTCCCGGGGGTTATATTTTAAGTAATACATTGTTCTGAGGGGCAGTTGCACCAGGGAGCCAGATTCTAGGGGCCCAGTTCCTTGTTCCTGGGATTCATTCCCTTCAGTGTCCACTGTGTCCACTCAGTCTGCACTGAAATTCCCCCTAGCCCTGTTTGTCTCCAGGCCAAGTCTGGAGAAAACCCAAATCCCTTTCTCTGCTCCCCTTAGCACTGTGAAGTAGGCATGACATTTCAAAATCTTATTCAAAACTAAGGGAAAGCAAAAGACACCCGACCAAGGAAAACATTCCCCCTACCTGTAAGAAAATATTTTTTTTAGAACAAGCTTTAAAAAAAGAAGGGAGAAAAAGTTAAATTGGAAAAGGCAGATTTTCTTCATCAGTATCTCAGGCCATCTAAAGTTCCCCTAGGTTCTGCCTGAGGGCCCCCGCCTAGAGAACCCAACTTTGTAAGTTATAGGGCTATGCCCATTCCTTCTCCTTTCTTCTTCCCTAGATTTTTTCCCCAATCCTCTGCCTGGGGCGAGGCTAGGGTTGAAGCAGGAGAATTGTGAGTGGAAGAGGAGGTGACCACCCAGGTTCCTTGGGCGACATGCCTCAGATACTGCCCAGGGCGTGGTTTAAATCAGCAGGAGGAGACCTGGTGAACCCAGCTCTGGGGACAGGAGAAGGGCAAGAGGGGGAAACCTCCTGGGCTCCGCCAGCTCCCCTGATGCTGAAAAAGCTAGTCCCTCATGCACAAATGCCATTTTGTAGGCACTTCACAGGTGGTTCTGCTCGGAGTCTCAGAATAACCACATGGGATGAGGAGAAGCATTATCGCTACTTATGAACCTCATTGTGTAGATGAAAATGAGCACACACTCTGATGCCCAGAGAGGTTTCACAGCTGGTAAGGAGGGGAGCCACCACCAGAAACCTGCCCTCAGGGGCGCCAGGCCAGCCCTTCCCCTCTTCCACTCCACACCATCTCAGTGTAAATAGCCCTGAGACCTGGCAGCATCTCCCACCTTCTACCCCTTAGTAGCATCCTCCTGCTCCTCAGGAAAGAGAAGTCGTGAGGTCACCTACAGTTGACATGTCGCAGAAATTCATGGGATCCCAAAGGATCTATCTCCCATATGACTATGGGAAGACTGATTCTGATATCTCCACTTTGTGACCCTGCAGCTGACAACCGGAAAAAGCAGAGGGTCCCACACCGGGAGAGGAAGCGGCACGACTTCTCCCTATTCAAGCTTTCTGACTCGGAGATGAGGGTGAAGATCTCTCCCCAGCTTCTGCTGGCCACACACCGCTTCATGGCCACAGGTATGACTCTGCCCCCCACCCCCCACCTGCGTCTCCTCCCCAGACAAGGAAAGCAGAATCTGGAAGGTGAAACCCACACACCAATCACATTAGTACCTCGCAACCTAATTCCAGTGCACAGCAGAGATGGAGAACCACTGTTCCAGGGAGAGGGGATGCCGTAGGTTGGGCCGCAGGAGGCCACATACTGTCCTGTTCAGCCCCAGGCCTGATCTTCTAGGACTGAAGTGAGTACAACTCAGCTCTGCTTTCCTCTCTTCTACTCAAGGAAAGAGCTAAAGAAACCACTGCTGCTCTCTTCCCTTCCTCCCCTTGCTTTCTGGCAGGAGCCTGAGGCCGAGCTCCATCTTGTTGGAGCTGGGGTGCCCCCCGAGGATTTGCTGAGGAAGAAAAGGCCTTGTCCTACCCAGCAAGGAGGCCTGGGGTTGGTACCCTCCCTGGACCAGAGAGGCTTGTGAGCTACACAAGCTTTTTTTTTTTTTTTTAAAGATTTTATTTATTTATTTGACAGAGAAAGAGATCACAAGTAGGCAGAGAGGCAGGCAGAGAGAGGGGAAGCAGCCTCCCCAATGAGCAAAGGCCAATGTGGGGCTCGATCCCAGGACCCTGGGATCATGACCTGAGCCGAAGGCAGAGGCTTTTACCCACTGAGCCACCTAGGTGCCCCAAAAAGTGACTTTTCTTTTCTTTTATTATTTAAGATTTTTTAGTTATTTATTTGACAGAGAGCGAGATCATAAGTAGGCAGAGAAGCAGGCAGAGAGAGAGGGGGAAGCAGGCTCCCTGCAGAGCAGAGAGCCTGATGCGGGGCTCAATCCCAGGACCCTGAGATCATGACCTGAGCCAAAGGCAGAGGCTTACCCACTGAGCCACCCAGGCACCCCAGCTACACAAGTTCTTAAAATACGGAAGTCAATTGTGAATCTTGGAATCTTTAGGGAAAAAAAAAAAATGAAGATCCAAATACAAACTTCCCCTTCTTACAAAGAAGGTACTATTTGTCTTTGAACTTTCTAGTCTTCTCACCCAGGCTCAATTAAGGTGCTGACTTGGAACAATAACAGCCATGACTAAGTTCAATTGTCAGTTAGTCCAACATCTATTTATTGAGTGTGTTAGGAGTGCTAGGACTGTTCAAGGTGCTAAGAAGTAGAAAATTTTAAATTGGAGTTTCTTTTTTTTCTAAGATTTTATTTATTTATTTGACAGAAGAGAGAGATCACAAGTTGGCAGAGAGGCAAGCAGAGAGAGGGGGAAGCAGGCTCCCCGCTGAGCAGAGAGCCTGATGTGGGGCTCAATCCCAGGACCCTGAGATCATGACCTGAACCAAAGGCAGAGGCTTAACCCACTGGGCCACCTAGGCACC
The DNA here is from genome assembly GCF_963455335.1 of Martes martes. Taxonomy (NCBI): domain Eukaryota; kingdom Metazoa; phylum Chordata; class Mammalia; order Carnivora; family Mustelidae; genus Martes; species Martes martes. The sequence goes on along the minus strand of NC_137902.1, from coordinate 28,651,323 downwards.
CCTAAATTGGAGCTTCTTGAAAGTAGTTTTCAACATGTTTTCTAGTCCGAATTACAGATTTAACTACTGGCTGCCTGTCACAGCAAAACAGCCATGTCTGTTCATAACATGACATAACATAAATAATATCTGTTAATATAAAAATGTGATATCACAAGACTTCACATTTTGGGGAACGTATCACTTAAGTAATTAACTCTGTATTAACTTGGAATTTCATTTCATTCAACAGATACATGTCATACCAATAAGATTAAATTCTCTGTGTTTCATTTGATGATAGCAATAAAGCCTTTGTTTTTCACATGGCTTGCTTATCCGTGCTCCTCTTACCGTTGCTTTTTTTCTTCTTGAACCATTTCATTGAGGTAAGATTGACATACGAAAAGCGGTATGTATTTAACATATATGACTTGAGGAGTTTGGAGCTAAGCTGCCATAAGCATATCCATCACCTCTAAGAGTTTCCTCCCACCCTCTTTCTTTATTACTGTTTTTCCTATGTTAACATAAGATCTACCATCTTAGCAAAATTTTGCATATACGATACACTGTTGCTAATTACAGGCACTAAGCTATGCAGGAGATCTCCAGGACTTACTGATCCTGCATAACTGAAACTTTGCCCTCTTTGACCAGTACCTCACCCATGTCCCCCTCCCACTAGCCCTGGCTAACTGGGGTGCTACTCTCTGCTTCTCTGAGTTTGACTGATTTGTTTCATTACTTTTAAAAATTTTTTTGAGAGAGGGACACCTGGGTGGCTCACTTGGTTGAACGTCTCAGGTCATGATCCTGGGGTCCTAGGATTGAGTCCCGCATCGGGCTCCCTGCTCAGCAGGGATCCTGCTTCTCCCTCATCCCTCTGCCTGGTGCTCCCCTGCTTGTGCTCTTTCTCTCTGTGTCAAATAAATAAATAAATAGATAAATCTTTTAAAAAAAAATTTTTTTTGAGAGAGTGAGCACAAGGGTGGGGGAGGGGCAGAAGGAGAGGGAAAGAGAATCTTAAGGAGGCTCCAGGCCCATCATAGAGCCCAATGAGGAGTTCAGTCTCACAACCCTGAGATCATGACCTGAGCCAAAATCAAGAGTCGGATACCCACCATCTGAGCCACTGAGGCACCCCCAACGTGACTATTTTAGATTCATCATATAGGTGGTATCATACATATTTGTCCTTATGTGTCTGGCTTATTTCATTTAACATAATGTTCTCCAGGTTCATCCATGTTGTTGCAAGTGGCAAAACTGCCTTCTTTCTTAAGGTCACACTCAACTTTAAATAACATCAAGAAGAAAATTAATAGCAAAAGTGACATTTCCAAAATGGTGACCTGTTATCTCCAGGGTGCCACCACAGGGACACATATCCCCAGAGGGCATGGGGAGAAGCTGAGGTGCACAACCCCCCAACCCCCACTCCACCTGAGACTCACAAGAGCCCTGCCGGCTCGGTCCCCCAGAGCATGAATCGAGGTGGCTGTACACACGTGCCTGGTTTGCCCATCCTGTCTCCCCAGCTGCTAATCCGTTCTGCTTCCCTATCTTCCCTAGAAGTGGAGCCCTTTAAATCTCTGTACCTTTCGGAGAAGATCCTGCTCCGGCTCCTCAAACATCCCAATGTGATCCAGGAGCTGAAGTTTGATGAGAAAAACAAGAAAGCCCCAGAACACTACCTCTACCAGCGCAACCGCCCTGTGGACTACTTCGTGCTGCTTCTGCAGGTGAGTGGGAGAGTTAGAGACCCTCCAAGGGCAGGACGAGGGCATCTCCAGGCTAGATAGAGAGGAAGGGCTGGGCCTCCTCAGCCAGGTTCGAAGCCTCAGCGTGCTACCTCAGGGCAGGGCCAGGTGGGGTGGGCGTTTGTTCATGACCCGCAGAAGGGCCAGGTGTGACTGGCCACTGTCCCGAGAGTGGTGGGATCTTGATGGCAGTTAGTCTGACCGGTCAGCAGTGTTTATGGTGCGGTGGGGTGGGGACTTCTCCAGCAGAGGGGTTCTGAGACTACACTTCCAAAACTGTCATCCTGCAGAATCCCAAAGCCCCCTTGTCTGCTCAGACTTGCCCAGGAATGCGACAGTCC